>NW_005178310.1:0-6584 GCF_000341285.1 Galdieria sulphuraria
CATTTGTGGATTGACTTTCATATTGAATGACAATGTGTTTCTAGAATATTGAGAACATGTTACTATTGATGAGCATAGATCAATCAGCATCCACCATTCTTGTATCTGTACGGAATTCAATTGAACTTTGTTTGAATCCAATTGTTCCTATCAATATTGGTGGAGCACGTTCTCGTT
Source organism: Galdieria sulphuraria (assembly GCF_000341285.1). Classification (NCBI taxonomy): domain Eukaryota; phylum Rhodophyta; class Bangiophyceae; order Galdieriales; family Galdieriaceae; genus Galdieria; species Galdieria sulphuraria. Next base: position 178 of record NW_005178310.1, read on the forward strand.
TTGCTGTCTTGGTACCAAGCTCAACTTGCGTCATAGAATCATTATTTTTTTAATAAAGGCATTGTGCTAAAAGTCTATTGCTTGTTTCTATTGACTGGTCGGAGAGTAGTCATCATCTTGTTATCTTATTTTTTCAAGAAAGTTGGAATAATTACCGAACACTAAAAACTGAACTTTAATTGAAATAAAGTATGACAGCGATAAACTATACTATTCATAGACTATAGAATCATTTGATTTAGAAGAAGATTCAACTAGTTTGTAGACGATTGGTCAGAAACGAGCTGCAAAAAAAAGCAAAGTAACCTCGCTGATACAAGCTATTGAGTCTCTTTTTTCATGTTTATATGTTATGTAGTACAAGATGAAGAAAATGATTCGTTTCATTTCAACTTTATACAACTCGCTGATCAAAAAAATACACCAATTTCCTTTGGAAGAAAATAGATGATGAAAGATATCAAATGAAAAAAGAAAGAAATGGCTTTCTAGTTCAATAGACGACAGAGATAGTGCTATGAGCCAAAGGTCTTGAATTTGATTCTCATTATAAACATCAACGATATTCTGGTCGTCATTAGTAGAAAAAGTATTCCCTAGTAGTACCTCATACTGGTAACAGTAGAACGTTTATGGTACTTTGTTTTGTTTATGCATTCTACTGATATGCATGACCTGTATTTGAGCACCATAAAATAAGAAGTAGGCTGTTGAAACAAAATGGTTAGTGTAGGTTTATTCCATGGCATCCCTAATCGTTACAAATTGCTCAATGCTTCAAAGACCTGAATATTTGAGGCATTCTTTATCCTTCACACGGACTTTATTCTTCTTCTTCCTTTTTTTTATCTAAAATGAATATCATACAATCTTCACTGATAGAAGACAATCAAATTTCTATTCGAAAAGGCAAATTGTAGAATAAAGCAAGGAATATACAATCTCACTTGCAGAATCATTATTTGCATTTCTGTAGATATTATTCTTTATATAGTTGTAACTTTCTTTACTGGTTTGGAAAGTGTAGACAATAACATTTATAGGAAGAACAATATCAAGTTTATGATTCAACTCAATCTTGATACTAGTATTCCATGAAGAAGGATATCACTCCTCATCATACTCGACGAATAGTTTTAGATTCAAACTAATCAATCTTTGTCAATCAACAACTTGACCGGAAAAAAGTTGCTTGTATTTATTTCCATTGCAATAATTATTGGGGTCTTGGTATGAACTGTTAGAAATGATTATAAAAGCAGAATTTACTATCTGATTTGCACATTTGACGACAACAATAACAGCAACTCTTACAAGAGATAGGACAACACTTCTCACTACACCATTGTTCTCGAAGAGTCGTGAACATAGTATTTCTTCTATAGTTCGTCATTTATTTAGAATTGTTAATGGTGTTTTACGACCACTCGCTTTGCCTATATTAAAAACTCAATACGTCCCTCAATTGTGGAACTGATATATTTTTCTATCTAATCGACAAGACCAGAGACAATAGGGATATGAGCTAGTTTCCCGGAATCAGTTTGAATTCAACTGATTTTAAAAGATCATAGTTTCGGCTATGTTGAACCAAGTTTAAATTGTATTGAGTGGAAACAAGCTATTGTAAAAAATAGGGCAATCAACTATCAAGAAAGAGAATAAGCCAAGTGCTTTGCTTGATAGAATCAGAACAATGTCGTCTGATAAAGAGTTGTGTATTGTTTCTTTAAGCACCTTTCATTCTCTTGTTCACGGAGCCTTACCTAAAGAATTGCACGAGTTGGTCATAAATAGAATATTATTGGTAGTTATCATATCGTTTATGCCTAGTGATAAGGTCAATTTTAAGTTGTCGAGAGAGGGACTTTAATGTATCTTGGCTACATTTCTATTGAACTTGGTGTCAAGTAGAATGACTTGACCTTGTCCATATGAATTCATATTCTTGTTATGAATGCTTTATTTGAAGAGTACCTATTATATGCTATTTGAATTTACTGTTAACATTTTTTTTCACTGTTTATCATAGAGCTCACCTTGTAACTTAGCTTCATAAAGGCCTTGTATCTTTCAGACTATCAAGTTTTATGGCTATGACTTTTAAAGCTTTGATAGAACCCAGTTGTCACCAATCTGTTCCATCAAAGATTGATTTCATAGTGGGACATATATAATGTCTCAGTTAACTACAGAATCATATACATATGAGGCAATTCAGCTCAATTGAAAGGAACTGTATGCTTGGCAATTTTAGAGATCATTCCTATTTTAAATAGAAGAACGCAAAATTCGGTTTTATGTTGTTTGAAAGATTTGAATCCACATGATAACTTGAGAAGATTGACGAAGAAGTACTTTGATCATAACCTTAGATCGGTAGTACTTCAAGTCTTGCTGAGATACATGGTTATGTCCGTTTACTTTCTATGGTGAAAAAAGTTGTCTCTTATCTTTGTTATACTAAGCTATTACAAATCCAAGTTGATCATCTGGTACAGCTTTTAGTGGGTCACGGTCATTTGCACAACAGACTCTTTGTTGTCTTTATGGATGAAGAATTGAGTTTGGTTTGTGTTGATTCATTGATTGATTGCTTTGTGTCATACTAGCATATTTACTTATTAATTGACAAATAATTGCACTTGAATTTGTAAAATTGACCGATTCCAGTATTTGATGAATAGTAGTAAAACAACTCTATTAAAAAAGGTGATTCAAGAATTCACTTTAGACAGATTGTTGATTTGCGGGTCAAAAACAAGTTGTAACCATAGAAAAAGATTTATACAAGGTAAGTGATATAAATAGGAGTAGTTTCGTTGTGCATTTTCAAGTTAAATACGGACCGGATTGGATAGTGCTACTAGAATGAAATGGGTTGTTTGAACCACACTGGGTTGTTCATCTATTATGAGTCTTTTAGCTCATCAAGATATTTTAAAATGGCACTATAAAACTCTCTGTCCCATAAGAAGAGCCGTTATACCCGAGACTTCGGTTCATATAGTATTTATATATCCTCAATATTCTATTTAATGCCAAATGCTCAACAATTGTGTGGATTTATTGGAAGAATTTACTCAAGTAGACTTGGCAGAAGAAATACCAACGAGTATTAATATTCTTTCATCTAAATACACAGAGAACAATCTAGTTGATAGTTTCCTTGACAAGAATCATAACGAGAGAAAATCCCCACATTCTTTCTTCATAGTTGTAAATTACTTTCAATATTACCTAGATCGATCGAAACTCGTTTGAATCCATTGTTTCCAGAATTGACCCAATGTTGAATCATATTGGTATACTGTAAAATGAAGATTTTATTGTTTCCATTGGGTCTGATACTGCATAATATGTTGAGCACCAATATACACACTTTTTACTGATTTTTTCTGCTAATGGGAAAGGTGGGGCAATTTGGAAAGAGTGGACGATTTGGAATGGGCCCGCGCAACTTTGATTTGAAAATTGCCATTATGGGTATGGGGTGGGAAAGAATGGGTAAATTGGAAATGGGAGAGAGTAGGGAAATTACAATAGGGGAAAATGGGTGGGGAAAGGGGCCAATTGGGGCCAACCCCAAGGCGATCGTGATTTGAAAATTGCCATTGTGGGTGGGGGGATGAATGGGTAAATTAGAAATGGAAGAGAGAGGGGAAATTGCCATAGGGGAAAATGGGTGGGGAAAGGGGGCCAATTTGAGCAAACTGCAAAGGTGAAAGGGATGTTGGAAATTGCCATTGTGGTGGGCTGGGGAAGAATGGGTAATTGGAAATGGGAAAGAGTGGGGAAATTGCAATGGGGGAAAATGAGTGGGGAAAGGGGTGCGAGGAAATTGGAGAAGAGGGGCCAATCCAAAGGCGATTGTGTTGATTTGAAAATTGCCATTATGGATACAGGGAAGATTGGGTAAATTAGAAATGGGGGCATTTGAAATTGAGGACAGTGTGCAAAGAGGACTGAGTGTGAATTGAAAATCTTGGGAGAATCCGTACAGGAAGGGTGTTTGAAAAATTCCAATTCGAAAAACAAAAAAGATTGAAATTTGAACTTTAGTTATATTTTATGAGATAGTAGTAGTAGAAAGTTCGATTACATGCTGTTTACATACTGTTTCCATGCTTTCATAATACATTTTTACTCTAAAATAATCTTCATATTAAATTTCTAAAGACAATATAATAACAATTTGATATAGTTAATTGAAACATTTAAAACATTATTAAAAAATTTAATCATTGACTTAATTTTCAACTGTTACAATGAAATGTTCAAAGTGAATATTATATAAACACAAAAAACTCAACAAAGCAAAAAAAAATGAATTTTAAAAAGACTAAATATACAGTATCCATTTTATTGACAAAAATAAATAATTTTTAGTTTAGTTTGACAATATTTACTAAAAATATACACAACAAAAAAAAACGATCAGCAAAATTTGATAGCAACCTTGACATGCTATACTACAGACACGCCATAAACGCAAGGATTATTTTTTTAAAAAATTAATAACATCAAAAGTGAAAACTAACCTATAAAAAAAGAGGACATAGTCGTAGTATGTATAGAAAGAAAAGTTTTTTATTCAAAGAAATAGACATATTGAAAAGGATCAAGTAGAAGGTTCAAAAAAAAAGTAACTGGAAAAAACAAAGAATTGCATCTAGTAAATTGTCATTTGATGAGAGAATATGTATGGGGGAATGAAATGGTCAATTGCAGGTAAAAAATGATAGGGCAACTTTGGTTTAAAAATTGTCTTGGGGAAGTGTTGATGTAGGAAAGAAGGGGCAAATTAATTGGGAGAGAGGGTTGGGAGCAATTGTAAATTAGAAATTGGCATGGGGGAAAATGAGTGGGGGAAGGATTGGGGCCAATTGAGAAGAGAGGGGTCAACTCGAAATGTGGATGGGCAATTGTGATTTCAAAATTGCCATAGGGGAAAATGAGTGGGAGGGGAGGAAGGATTGGGGCCAATTGGGAAGAAAGGGGGGCCAACCCAACAGCGATTTAGATTGGGGATTTATCATTATGAGTGGTGGGGGAAGAATGGGTAAATTGGAAATGGGAAGGGGTATTGAAAACTGTAATTACAGTGTATGAAAAGGACAGAGTAATTTGAATTGAGGAAATTAAGAAAATACCAGAAGAGTGTTAGAGAGATTCAAATTTTAAAAGTAGAAGATCAAAAGTTGACCTTCAATTATATTTTATGAGATGGAGGTAGTAGTAAGATTGACGACATAGTGTTCACGCAATATTTCTATATTTCCATAGTAGCACCTCAGTCCAAAATAATCTTTTTTAAACTTAATAAAACTATGCTAACAAAATACTATAGTTAATTAAAACATTGAAAATGTAAATAAAAAAATTTATTACCGCTTTGATTTTCAACGCTTATATGTCAATGTTTCAAAGTAAATTCTATTTCGACACAATAAATTGAATATAGTAAAAAAAATTTATTAATAAAAATACATAAATAATAAAGTAGCTACGTAATAGACAAGAGAAGATAATTTTTTGTTTCAACATAGTTACTAAAAATAGAAACCACAGATGCAAAAATAATTAACTAGAATTAATCGCAACATAAACAAAAAAGAATAGAATCATACAATTACCGGAAAATTTAATTTTTCAACATGAGTAAATTGCAAAACAGATACCAATCTATGCGAGCGATAAGACACAATTTTAAATGATACACAAAAAGAAGTTGCATTTAAGGAATTAAAGATGTACAAAAAAAATTGAGTAGGATACAGATTCAGAATAGAAATAAAAAAAAAAAAAAAAAACCAAAAAAAAAAAAACAACAACAACACTCACTTTCAAAAAAAGAGGAATAATGTGTAATAATGTCACGAAGGTCAATTTTCTTATTTTAGGTTTAGGTTAAGTAAGATGAAGTAAGATTAAGTTAGATTTAAGTTTAGTTTTTATTTAGGGTTTACTAGGGTTTATTAGGGTTTATTAAGGGTTTATTTAGGGTTTATTTAGGGTTTATTTAGGGTTTATTTAGGGTTTATTTAGGGTTTATTTAGGGTTTATTTAGGGTTTATTAGGGTTTATTAGGGTTTATTTAGGGTTTATTAGGGTTTATTTAGGGTTTATTTAGGGTTTATTTAGGGTTTATTTAGGGTTTATTTAGGGTTTATTTAGGGTTTATTTAGGGTTTATTTAGGGTTTATTTAGGGTTTATTTAGGGTTTATTTAGGGTTTATTTAGGGTTTATTAGGGTTTATTTAAGGTGTATTAGGGTTTATTAAGGGTTTATTTAGGGTTTATTAGGGTTTATTAGGGTTTATTTAGGGTTTATTAGGGTTTATTAGGGTTTATTTAGGGTTTATTAGGGTTTATTAGGGTTTATTTAGGGTTTATTTAGGGTTATA
>NW_005178309.1:0-6547 GCF_000341285.1 Galdieria sulphuraria
AAAAGCTCAGCATATTCAAGGAACGATTTGTCCAGTGGAGTCCTAATCTTCTTCCACTCTCAACCATCAGCTCGTTGAATAAGTGAGTCACTCTACAAAAGTTCATTCCGTTAGGCACTTGGAAGAAGACTCTTGCGAAATATAACCTGATGGGTACACTAGTAGAGGCTTCCTTTTGGATATTGGTAACGAGAATCGAATAGAAGGAATGTTCATTTTACTAGGGACAAGTCAAACTTGAAAAAGAAGCGAAACGCTGTTTTATCCAAGTTGCTCTACAGAGAATAAAAATATTTTCAACTCGCAAGCAATATTCAGCAGAATAAGATAAAACAATTTATCTGATTCTTCTGCAGAGTCAAATCTTAAATGATATTTTGGTTGTTATCCAAACTGGTAAAGGTCTTGTTCTTTTAAATATACTGGATCAATTTCGTCTACTAGTGAAAAGAAAGGAATATAAACGTAGAAATAATGGAAAAGTAAGAATCTTTCATCTCCTCTTTGCAAAGTAATAAAGAAAGGTGAATCTTGAAATATATGTGCAAGGAGAAGTAAAAGCGTCACCACTTTTACTCTTGTAACAGTCAAAACTCTCTACAAGTTGTTTATGAAGAGAACAATGCGAGACCCTTGTAACTTTTGAGGTTCGATCCTCCTTATCGCAAGTAGTTTATGTACGAATTTGTGTATAGTCAAAAGTATTCCCAACCTTTTGTCAGTTTTTTGTTGTAGCCTTGTCCTCTCTATACTTTCCAACTCTAGTGTTGGATATAAGATTATTTCTTCTTTGCAGTTCACAGTGGTACAAAGACTATTCCTTGAGCCTATTTTGCGTAGAAGGAAAGGCTATGGTTCTTACACAGAAAGCCAACAGAATTATTTCTACTGAAACTGGAAAACGACCATTTTACACATTGTGTGAAGCAGTTTTCCAAGGTTTTGAGAGGCTAACAAAGGAAGATTCTGAGAACGAGAACGAGTCAAAAACTGGTTGTAGCAAAACCGTTCTTGATTTGTAATCAAAATAGCGTCACAAGTATTTTGAAATTTACCTTGCAGAGACAAGATTGATCAAACTCAACTCTTTGAAAAGGCACAGTGTCGATAGTTAGTTGAACAGGAACTTTGTTACAACACTATTTTTCTCCTTTCACAACATTACTATGCTGTGAGATTAGTTGTATCTAGCACATTTATTATTAAAGCAGCTTTTTCCAAGTCTCCAAGTAAAATATTTTCTTTCATAAAACTCACTAGCCATGCAAGATACTATACCTCCAGTAGAAATGAGACAATACATAGCAATTCTTCTCATCATAGTCCAATTGGAAATTACACAATAGTTTAAAAGGGGCCAGTGTTGTTAAGGCTTTGAACTTGGTTAGGTTTACTTCTGAAAGTTTTCCGACTTTAATTTCCAACTCATTTGTTGTTTTAGTTGGACAAGTGGACTTCTATTATCTACGTTTCTTTTTTAAGCCTTGCAGTTCATTCCTTTATAAAAATCCATCGAGTCGTCTTGAGCTCTGAGTTCCGGATAGACTGTAGTATCTTTTTGATATGTACAACATTGACTATCTATTTGAATTTTACATACTTTATGCAAGACTTGTTGTTATTTCACTTCTGGTCTTGTATGGAAATCTGTGAGCTGTATTGTCAAGAAAAGAGCAAAGACAAAGGAGTTTAAGCTGTTGTTGAGTTTAACTACATTACTCAATTAGTTGTCTCGCAAGTTCATTTAGATTTAGTTTTTACTGATAATTGTTACAGAGCATTTTTGCGTATTTATTAGCAGTTGACAGTCTAGTCTTGTAGTCGGTCGTTGAGAATCAGTCTTGGGTTCATATTTCAAAGATGTTTTTCAAGAAACCAGTTAAACACTTAGTTGAGTGTTTTGGTCAGTATAAAGAGTTACTTTCCGTATGATAGTTTTTGTCTTTTATGTGACTCCTTTCAAGATGGAAAACTTGGTCTGTAACTCTGCAACAGGTTTTATAGTGTAAACGAACGATATTCGCACTCTTTGTAAAATTCATTCCTTTTCCAGAATAGCAAAGGAAAGTCTCGAGTCCATCATTGCATATTTTTAATGGCTGTTTGTGTTGTCGAGCGTTTATATCAATTCTCTATTGATACGAGTATATATTTTGAAACATTATGGATGTGGGCTTTAGATAACGAAAGCTGAATAAACTTGTATTTTGAAAGCAAGGGAAAAGTTTTCAGTTCAAAATATACTTGTTGGGAACCATGAAATAAAGCAAGCAAAAGGACATTGTTGAAAATCTTGGTTGTTTTCACCTGGGTAAAATGTTTTGACGATGGCGACTGTAGCTACTAGTCCGTTTTGAGAAACGCCTTTGTTTTTATGAATTACTGGGTTTACCGAAGGTGAAATATGTTTAAAAGGATATGTAAGTCGTAAGAGTGATAGTGGTGAAACCAGTATTGCTGTTGTTTCTAAAGGGCATCTATTGCAAATCGTCTTTGGTCCTTATATAGTTGAATAGGAGGGTAACAGTAGTAGCAAAGTATGAATGGGAAACAAGGAGACGTGTGAAACAATATTTGCCTTGTCAAGAGTGCTGCTGATCTGCTTTTATTTTCAACACACTGAAGGTCATTCTGTTGAAAATAGTGGTAGTTGTAGCTGTCAAAAAGCGAAAAGGAGACTTCACATTTTGTGCAAACAGCTTGCGTTTGGATAGTATACAAAGTAGCTCTGAAAGAAACTCACGAAGGATTGGTTGAACTTCAACAATATTACACGAGTGCAAACATTGATGTCATCGTGTCCGACTAGAGTTTTTGGTTTGACTCTGAAGATAAAGTCCAACTTTTGGTAAATAATTCCTAGAAAGCATACGCAGACGAACAAAGTGGTTTGCACATACATTGACACGAACCATAAAACATTTTTCTATTATCGCAGCAAAGTCAAACCATTCGTTACTACTTGAAATTCAACCAGAACAGCAACAACAAGAAATATGAGCCCAAGCCTAGTGCAGTATGGCATAGTCATCAAGTCTACAAAGAGAATGATTCCTGCTTGTATCTTTTACTGTTTTCTTCGTTGTTGGCTTGACTGGAAAATTGCAATTGTTTTATTTACTTGGAATTGTAAAAAGACAGCAACAACAACAACAAGACAAAGCCATAGTGTATTGGTTAGTAGTACATGGAATATTAATAATAGTTTTTGTGATAAAAGTACGAATTTGACCTATTTTTTACCATACAAGAAAATTGCGTTGTTGACTTTATAAAAGAAAAAGGCATTATTTGCACACTTACGACTATTCCTGCACCTCACTATCAGCAGAACTACATACGGTCCTGATTTTGAACAACAAATAGGGTATCGAGTTGCTTTACTGGTCGATTTTCGATTTTCTTGTATCTGTTTGATACTAATCTTTATCTTTTGATTCTTGAAACGAACTTATTTGTTATCTCATGATAGTATATGATGAAGAACTAATCTTCATTTCTTTTCCGAAAACGTCGACGTACAACCTTTCAGAAGCTTTTTTCATTGGAAAACCCGAACACAAAGAATCTCTTTGTCCCGTGATAGTTGTGTTGCATTTGTAGAGATGTGTAACTCCAAGTGATCAATTCGAGACAATCTAGTCAGTTGAATCAATTAATCTTTGACAAGTGAACTTGCAGTATCATGAAAGTGTACAACATATTGTCTTATGTGATCTTGAATCTACTACTGATTTATCTTGATACATTGTAATGTTCTTATGTCGAAACTAAACCTTTTGACTATTTATGCTTCAGAACAATTCCATCTTACTTGTTTTTACCCTAAAACCAGCTTCATATGAAGTTAGTCATCTAGTCGATAAAGATAAGATAATATCTCTATTTCGTTTTTTCTCTTCTTTATCGGCGTAATTGTAGAATGGTGATAATCTTGTTTTTTAGAGTTGTAATGTGTTCGAAAAACAATAGAATGCTCATTGTACAAGAAAAGGGATGAAGATGATAGAAAGTAGTATTCAAAGACTGCGGGATGATGTCAATTCAAAGAAAGAATCAACTATATTGCAGTTAAAGTTCTATATAAACGATCTGCTGAGAATAGAAATTGAACTTGTCTTAGTACGACCTACTGGTTGTTTTCCCTTGTTCATATGAATGAATTGTCATAAAAGACAGATTTATGTTTTACATTGTATATACTTTTCGATTGAATAATATAGAAAGGTCATTTGAAAGAACTTCAAGGAAAAGAAGAAATGAATGCTTCCCTGGTTTCACATGGTTAGAATATTAGACCTATGATTTGCAGATTTTGAGGTTGATCCTCACAAAAAGCAGAATCAATTCTGTGATTTTTACACAAGTAGCAGCAAAACACAAACTTCTTGTCCTGTTCTAATTTCAGGATCTTTTTGTATCTCCTTTGCTGCTTGAACTTTTTACAACCTTTGGTGGTTTTCATTCCCTCTTAATCTCGGACTATTACCACAATTGATTCAAGTGATAAATGACAATGTATTTATGCCGTACCAATACCTTGTTTCTATTGATGAGTTGAATTTGAATCTTATTTCAGAGTGATATCCGAAACAATTCTGGTTACAGCTGTATTGAAGGAAGTAATGATCACTTGCTTTAGAGTACTACTCTGAATCTTACCACTTCTAGTTAAATCTCAACGGGATATGGCACAATTATTCTAGTAGATACGTAAAAAAGGTCTTCTCAACGTATTTAGAAGTTGGTTACTGTTTTATATTACTTGAATTGTATACTGAATTCAATGATTTACTGTTCATTGGAAAGAAAGTAAGACATCTTTTGATACTGCTCATTTAAGATGACATTTTGTGTAAGAGTTGGTCATTTGTTGATTACTAGTCGAATATCTCATCAAGACGAAATTCTGTCTCATAAGTAAATGAAATGTCCTCTATGGTTGATTCAACTTTTGAATTCTTAGAGATTATACTGAATTTATCGAACGAGTTAGTCCTTATCCCGAGAAAAATTATTTGCCATATAGTATTAATAGTAGTATTATTACTAAGGATACAGAAGCTTAGCTAAATAATACTTGGTTTGAAAAAAACTTGGTAGTGTTTGAGTGTCCAATAATTCCTCCGCGATACTTGCACTTTATTTGCGATACCGGATATGTATTTCTTGATCGTTTCATCCTAGATAGCTTCGCGAATCGACTCAAGCCGTGAATCGCATTATACCTTTGCAGCGCCACGAATATTTGCTACTAGTTTATATATTTTGATATTAACTAGTTGTTTGTTTAGATATAACTACGTTAACCTGTACTTGATTCAATTGATTACTACTTGTTTTGAAGTGCTTTTAGTTATACTATTTCGTTCCAACCAAGCATCACTGGGTGAGCTATATTCATTTCCTAGACAAGAGTAAGGATTCTGATGTCAATTTCTTTCAAGTACTCACATTTTAATGCGTTGCTTGTTAGAAACGTTCAAACTTGACTATTGAAATATAGCCCTAGTAATGAATGGAGTCAATGTGTTAGACAAGATAACGGCACAACTCGATGCACAAAAAGTGGAATCAACGTTTCCATTCAAAATCAATTGTTTGATAGCAAGACTAATATACGTTGTTATTTTTTAGGGGTATCTAAGAGAGAGTTGTTTGAATTGTCATTATGTGGACATTGGGTTATCCAATAGAGTTTCTGTTAGATAGTGTTTTTATAAGATGGCTTCTTTAAGGTAGAATTGATACTTTATTGACCACTAGTTGTCGAGTTGATAAAAACTTTGTACCTTTGCACTTGAAATCTTGCTGTTTTATGTACGGAGTCTTTATATCCGAAGCAGTGTTTTATGTGGTCTTTAGGCACCCTGTATGCTTGATCCAAAATCGAATTGTCCAAGATTATCTTGAATTGACTGAAATAATTTAGTCCTTACTCTAAAAGGATGATTTACAGACTATTATTTGGATTACTCAAAATCAAGTCGAAGATCAATTCATGTGAGAATCACTGGGTAAGAATCCGAATTGCAACAAAGCATCAATTTTCCCTTGATATCTGTATGCTGTGTGCACTATTAGGGTAAGCCGTTGTCCACAAATCAATTTTGGTACATTTGTGGATTGACTTCCATATTGAATGACAATGTATTTCTAGAATATTGAGAACATGTTACTATGGATGGGCATAAATCAATCAGCATCCACTATTCTTATATCTGTACGGAATTCAATTGAACTTTGTTTGAATCCATTGATTCCTATGAGTATTGGTGAGACCGTTCTCGCTTTACTGCCTTGGCACCAAGCTCAACTTGCGTCATAGAATCATTATTCTTTTTGATAAAGATATTGTTCTAAAAGTCCATTGTTTGTTTCTATTGACTGGTCGGAGAGTATTCATCAACTTGTTATCTTATCTTTTCAAGAAAGTTGCAATTACTGAACACTAAAAACTGAACTTTAATTGAAATGAAGTATGACAGCGATAAACTATGCCATTCATAGACTACGGAATCATTTGATATAGAAGAAGATTCAACTA
>NW_005178308.1:0-6452 GCF_000341285.1 Galdieria sulphuraria
GTCATCAATAACAAGAACCTTTCTACCTTCCAGTGATGCTTTCTCTGGAAAAAACAAAATGCGAGGTTCTGCCAAGCCATAAAAAGGATCACCTCGGTCACCATAAAAGATAACAGTGGCCACAAAAACTGTTCGAAGCTCAAGAGTTTCCGCAGCAATAGTAGCAGGAATTAGACCGCCTCTCGTAATGGCAAGAATTGCGTCAAATATATACTGTTCTTCCTTAATTTTATGTACCAAGTGGCAGGTAAGTCTTTCTACATCTTCCCACGAGAGTTGCTCTGTAGGCAACTGATTCCTTGTAAGTTCCGCAATCCGTGGATGCTTACAAGACGTTTCCTTGGGAATTTCTTCTTCTGATGAAGTATTTATTACTATTGGCACTCTCGAGTCAACTCGACTGGGTTGAACGTTACACTTGAGTCGAGAAAACTTCCTTGAAGAAAAAGACAGTCTCCAACGGTGCAGGGAATGAAAACAGGTTAAACAACTCTGTAGAACAGATAGTGACATAAAGCCAAGGCTTTGTTTCCTCGAAGTTTGTATGTGACCAAATAAGGACTGCATAGAATCATAGCGTCCCCAATACATCCCAACGACAACATCTTTACCATAGCTTCGACTACGGAAACCCTTAAGAATAGTTTCTTGTGGACTACGTTGCAGTTGTACAAGTGAAGAAACGACTCCTGAAAAAGGAGATAGTTGTCGCTTCAATTTTTGAATCAGGTATGAGAAGAACATGTGACAATGCCTAGTTAGAGTTTATTACAAGTTCGGTTGGATGAAGTCTCAGTTTCCTTGTACCGAAAGAATATGTATTGTTGCCCTACTTGTCATAAGGATATTGCAAAAACGACTTTATTCGATAAAAAGAACCATATGCCACTCACAGTCTTCTTCTTTTATTACTTCTGTTGATAGAGCACGGACACCTATTCTTATGTAAGCTTATCTTGGTAGCCAGCGTTAACGACGCCTGAGAGCGCGGCAAATATCAATGTTGTTGCCATATTTTGCCAACTACACAGTTTCTATCATTTCTAAATGCTTCCTGTCGCTTGTATACCTGGTGGTAGGCTTATTGGCGCAGAGGTTGCAAGTACGATCTTTCCACGTTTGTGTACAGGTCTACTCAAAGGAGTCTCTCGCCAGGTCTTGCAAAAATTGTTATCTCTCTTCATTAAACTTTGTGATAAAGTTTATTGAGATAGCTTTTTCCATTTCATTCGAATGCATTTGCCTAGGCAGTTTCTACTTGGAAATCTATTTCTCAGCTGTACCCCATTTTGTAAGAATTATTTCAAGCAACTCGCTTTGAATCTCTTGAATATTGTTTTGAATACAAAAAAGTATCCGTATTCGAGGCTAATAGAACCCAGAACATGAAATGCGTCAGTGCATAAAGAGATAAACAAGTTGGTTACTATAAATATAGCAAAGACTGGCTGTGACACAAACTTTGATAGAGTCAACTCGAATGTTTTTATTCAGAGATGTTATGGAAAGATTGATTTTTTGACTACCACGCCATAGTAAAGTTCTTCGTTGCATGAACAGACCATCTAATATTGAATGATATCCATGATAAGGCACAAAGGTCAAATGAGCTTAGTCATAAGAGGATAAATGGACAATACGGGGAAACAAAAGTCCTGTCTGGTAAAAATGTGTGTATAGTAAGACGAGGAAAGCTACCAATTTGAACATCACCTCTCTGTGCTTTTTGGATTTCTTCTGTAATAGAAACATCATGTTTCCAGAATGACAAAACTCTGTCAACAGGATTATTTTCAGGTATAGGATCGTAAAAGTTGAAAATAATTGGTGTAGAAAAGTCCTCAAGAGTTAACCGAGTCTTTCTCCCCGCTAAAGGTTATTGTGAAATAGCTTTGTTAACTCAAAGGTTTCTGCCTCGTGTACTCCTGTTCCCACCATGTAATCGAGTGCTACCTTTTCTATCCATTTTTAACAGAACCGTTTCTTCCACTCCCTTTTGTGGAAGTTGCTTATTTCAACAGTCTGCAAACAGGGTCAGTGCTATATCCAAAATTTGCTTTCTCATTATGTTTTGTTTTGTTTTACCATACAGTTTATGTGGTTTGTTTTTAAGTTTTGATAGCAGCGCGGTTTTTCTTAAGTTGTTTCAAAAACTTGTTGTTCAAAAGGACTAGTCTATGAGACAAACGGCAAAGGTTAACTTGTTAGCTATATCCTAATGACTGAAATGGTGTTTATTGTTTCACTCAAAGTCACTTTTCAAAATAGTTTCCCATACAAGTAGACTGTGTTTTTTTGAATGGTGAGAATACTTGCAAACAGAAACTATTTGGGTAGCACATCTAGTTACGAAATCTTTAAAAAAAACACCTATCGAAAATACATTTACGAAGCAAACGATTTTAAATGTCTGGACGAGACGAATGTTTTCGTTTTACTAATAAAACTTTCACAAATAAAGCACAACATCAATTTTTTACCTTTTTTTTGAGAGTCCAACTATCTTTGTCAATAACTGCAACAAAAAGTAGCAGCACTTATGAGCAACAGTTTGAAAGGATTTGCTTTGATAAATAGGAAAATGGATATACCGTTTGTTTGCACACGACAACTTGATATTTATTTCAAGACCTTCTTTAGTGTACAATTGAGGTTTTTTGGTTGACTCCAATGTACTTTTTCAATTTTGAATTACACGGATAGTCTTTTATACGGAATTGAAGAAGGTATTTCGTGAAAGAGCACTTTATATGAAGTGTCTTGAGAGAATTTATTCGGAACCTTTATGTTCATGAAAAGTTTTAAACATTTATATAAGAATTTTTCAAGTAAGATCGATAGAAATATCTGGATATGTACAACACTGACATGTATTGTATGAAAAAGTCTCTTTCCAACTTTCATAAAACAAGGATGAAAAATCTTTATGGTAGCACATTTGTGTTGGCAAAATGCAACAACACAACAAGAGAAACGCAATCACTCTATAAAATTGACAAAACCATTTATCTTATCTACAACAATATTTTTCAAGTATGCCTTTTCTTTGATGGAGACGCTTTCCTTGTGTCAAAAAAGTTTTCTGTTTCTTCTTGGAAAGGAGAAACCTCAGAGCCCATAATGTAATGGAACCATCAAAGCTATTGAAGCATTCTTTTCAAAGCAAGTGAATGGACATACTTGTCGTGAACTGAATACTTGGAATAATCAGCATACAGCAAAATGTTGGACTTTATAGTCATATTTGATCGTGAAGTGATTTTCTGTAATGATTAAGAGACCTCTCATTGGAACGGGAATTGAACTTGCATGAAACATCAACAATTGCAACTATTCTTTAGTTGTTCTTTCATGCAACTTGAACGATGCATTTGTATTAGACAATGTTGAATTGACTTGAATATCAATCTCTTGATGTTTTTAAACTTTGTCCAGTATCCAGAATAGCTTTGATATCATATATGTTTGACCCAGAAATAAAATGCAATTGTATATAATTCTAAGAGGGAGATAACCGAAAAAATAAGGAGAACAAAATAAAAAGTTTTCAGTTTTTTATCCTGAGAGATGAAAGTAAAACTTGGTCGCTATGTATTCATTAAAAATAGAAATTCTGCAAAGGGTAAGAAACTTGAAAATGGGAATGGAGAATTGGAAAAAGTATCTTTTCTAAAGAATCGATAACAAAATGTCTTACCATGTAGTCACTCAATATCTTTGGACTCCACAGAGTTAAAAACCTTTCCTTTGTAAATTTTAAATATAAAAACACTGGTTATTAAAATAAAAGATATGAGCCAATGCACAATTGCAACACAGGTATACTACATCGGCATGTCTTGTGTTTTTTTTCCGATCTATATTGTTGTGCAATTGATATCGTTGGACCCTTCAACTTGCTGAAAAACTCAATCAGAAAATTTTTCCTGTGTTTCAAGGCCCCCTTTAAACAGCACAAGGAGCAAACGATCCTAGAGTGAAGTAAAGTGTGGAATGGAATAGATCTATTGAATTCTTGTTTTGTATCCCGATGAAGAACACGCTAGTCAAGACAGCAATATTCTTCTTATATAGTACATTCCACTTTGGGTTTTGAATAGTTTTTTGCTAGACCACCCAACTGTTTTTAGACATTTGAGGAAGAACAAAGATATTTTTGTCCCAATATTTGTAGTCGCTGTCAACCATATGAAAAAGTCGTAAAGAGTACTGCTTGTTTACTTATTCAAGAGGGTCTTTTTGAATCATAGGGGTTTCTCAAAGTGATAAATATAGTTTTCGTTCTCAATAGAAACCGTTTGGACTTGGCGTCTAAACTTCATTGTGTGTGTGTACACACAGAGAGAGAGAGAGAGAGAACACTTGAAATCCATTGTGGACGAAATGATCTCTGTGCTTGTATACGAAGTCAATCATGGCACCTTGTATCAGTATTCGTTTTGGCAGAGTTGTTTGTTTGTTTTGAAACAAAATCTGATATTCATAAGGACTCAGAACAGTCCAAGAAAGTCTAGAGGTATTTGAGTTGAAGTGTTCTTGAAAGTATTGTAGCTACAAAAAAGAGCTGCTCATAAAAATACTTGTTGAAAAACTATCTTTATGAGCACTTGTACACGTCCTAGTACTTGTCAAAGAGACTTTATTCTACCCTATCCTACTCGTCTTGCTTTAAGCATTGAACACTCTAAGAACAAACTTGATTCACCTCACATAATCAAAGGTTCCTCTTTTGTTGTCAAAACTGACTACTTTCTATGATTCCAAACCAAACTATTGAATTCTTCTATTGTTTAAAAAATGTCATATTTCCCAAGGCGATGAAACTTGTCGAAAATTATTTAAAACTAGAAGCAAAGATGTCCAATTTCTTCGGTTTTCGTATTGCATAAATGGCAAGGAGAGACAATACTATTGTATAGTAAATATGTGTACGAGTAATGTCCAATTACGAATTGGGAGAGCATTTTTAGTTGTACAACTATTGTTCCGACTGAATTGTTTTCTGAAAAGTTTGGCAAAGTTATTTTAGAAATAGCAATTGGGGAACAGAATTTGCCAGTTGAAAGAAAAGTTGCTCCATACTTTCTTCTTCCGTCTTTTTTTGATCATAGGAACGAAATAAAGTTGATTTATTTGCTATAACAGTTACAAAAGAGTGTAAAAAAAGCAATTTCTCGTTGAACAGAGTAGTTGAATTACTGTATACCTTTTACTTTCTTTACACAAGTCAACTCTTCAGATCGCCACGCCCTAAAATATTCTAGACTCGTTGGTTACAGTCAAAGTATTTGTACCGCAAAGGTTGCTTGGTTTTTCAAATATTGTTGATCTCTTACAATTTGGACGATTCAATAGACTACAATCCATGTACAAGGAACTAGAAAGAGTATCAAACAAGTTGTTGGCAAAAGTTTCATAGAGGTTCAAAAACGACTCGAAAGTTATAAGCAAACAATCTATCTAGTCCAATTCCACCTCTTCCTGAGAGCAAACTCAATTATAGTGAACTTTATACTATTGTTCTTTTACAAGATGATGAACTTGAGCAAAAACGGCAGCAGCTTGATCTATTGAAGAAGAGTGTTTTGATACTCGATGACGCTTTGAAATGATCAATACAAGCAAAGAAATTTTATAGCAGACAAAAGGTTGTATCGAAATATTAATAGAACAGAAAAAAAGGAATCACAAGTCATTGATCAGCTCGCGAGTTTGTAGTACTACATTATCCACATACACTGGTAGTATTTTAGACAATTCTAAAGACAGTCCTGGATATAAAGCCGTGAACAAGAAAAGCATATCTACAAAACTGCGACCACAAAAAACCACGAGGAAAGATGATCTTGCTATTTCCTTTGAACAACGTTTCTTCTATTGAGAAAGACCAGTTGAGTTTTGTCTGTGAATTGTTCGACTTTGACTTGAGAATCTTTCCAGTCTGTTTGAAAACCCTTGTTTAATATCAAGTCAGTGTTTCTGATCACTCTCATTGACTCAACAGACGTATGTATTGTCTCCTAGAAACTTGAAAACCTCTCCAACTTGTGAGTTTTGTTCCACAAACTTGAAGAAAAGAGTGGATTCTGTTACCCTTTGAAGGATTTTCGACGCAATGGCTAACAGAAAGAATTGTAAAATGAATCTAGGACGTGGAAACTGCACTACTATTGGTTCCAAGCCTTGACTTGTTCCGTAGTTGACTGCAAAATACTTGAATTGTATTTTCTAGTGTTGGCAATTTTATCTTGTCTGAAATTGTCATATTCTTTTCCTAGAGCGATAAAGAAAGTCAAGGTAGATAGAACTGCCACATATGTAAAGTAGGGAATAAAAGGTTTTAAAGTGTCAAACAGACACAACTGGCAAGTTGACAAGCAGAAAATCCAATGCTGTAATTAATAGTCAAAACACACAAGACATTTTCTCTGAATGGTGGATGTCATTTATAG
>NW_005178307.1:0-6357 GCF_000341285.1 Galdieria sulphuraria
TGAAGAGGGGCCAACCCAAAGGCGATTGTGTTGATTTGGAAATTGCCATTATGGATGTTTAAAATTGAGGACAGTGTGTGTAAAAATCAATAAAGCCATTTGAAACGGTAAAAGATCATTCCAAGAAAGTTAACTTTGATTTCCACAGTGATAAAGAAACAGTAAGAGCCAATGCTTTAAAGACACATTCTATGCAAAAGAAGAGAAGAATGACAAAGAATGGTTATTTTTTTCCTTTTCTTCAAAAATACTTGTTTTGAATCACCATAACAAAACAATACGTTTTAATTCAGCAAAATTACAGTCTGTAACATTTTTAGGGTCCATCTCAATATTGTTTGAAATGACTCTTTAAAAATGGACAAGTACCCTTGAGAGTAACGAGTTTGGAAAAACACAAGTGATTGAGTTGAGTAGCCAGTTGAATGATATCATCGTTTGGTTTACCAAGACATTGAACAAAGCTACAAGTCAAAGTCAAAGAAAAGTTGTCCTTTTCGAACAAGTCTTTACGAAACCTTGAGACAAAGGCACCCAAGAAACACAAGAAAAGAACCCTTGAAAACCTTTTTGTTTACCTATTAAAGCATAACCACACTTGAAGGATTGGAGAACAGTCTTATCATAGCCAAGAACTGTGTTCTAGTTGTCAACGAAAAAGGCTTGTTAATGTCTGTACGAAGGAAAGTGAAGCAACTACAGCCTTGGAGATAGGTTTGGTTTTACTAGATTGTCTTCAAGTGATACTTATAAAAGTATGTTTCACTCTCCAAACACTGCCCCTACATCGGGACAATATTCCCCTACTATTCCCTCAAATCATCCATACAATAAGCGTGTTGTACCCCTACATTTGTGAGACTTTTCCTTTGAACAAGTCTCCACGAAATCACCTTTACATATTCCTTAACAACTTGATATATCTTTTTCTAAACTCAAATATCAATTCATGATGTTGGTTGACCAATCTCAAGTACCAGATCCAAGAAATCACTTGCAACAAAAAAAGTGAATTCGCTTTATGAAGTCTTTTCTCCTTGCAACTATGTCATGAAAAATCCTTTATCAAATACAATAGAAGCTTCAATCACGTCTTTAAATACCAAGTTCTCTGTAAATTTGTCAATCTTTGTTGGTCCCTTTTTTAGATGAGACAACAAGACTTGGCATTGGTTTCTCATTAGATTGCTATTACTGTAGAATTCCCTGCCTTGTTGATTCTTACCCATCATCAAGTTAAACGACAGTCTTTTCCCATGTTTACCCAAAACCTTGATGACATTACATGCCCATTCTCTCCCATAGTTTGAAAGAGTGTTGTGATCCATATCAGAGACTCGTTACCAATTGGTTGTGTCGAGTATGTTCAACGCAATACAGCTGGTTGAACATAGTGTTGCAGCTTTTTCATCCTTTTTTTTTGGACTGACTGTTTCATTGTAAGACCAATCAATCTTTCTGTCCCCTTTTTTGGGGAATAGATGAAATTTTTTTGGTTTCCTTTTCTGGTTCCCAAGGTAATATCAACACTCCACATAAATGGATAAACACCTCAAGTTGTTTTGTAAAGATATTTTGTGATTCACTCAGTTTCTTGAAAACACAGAGACCAACATTCAAGACGTTGCAAAAAAGACGCCGTGTAAAGCCAAAAACAACTTGTACACTTATTACCGATAACAATGGAGAGATTATCCTCAAAGGTCTAGCAGTAATCAAGGAGACTTGTTCATTGTATAATACCCAACCTAATGTTTTAGCTATTATCCCAGCTTTTCAAGAAGAGACACAAGCCAGTTTGGACATTGTACAAGAAACATTGATGGATCACCAAGAAACCGACTCTTTCAAATGACAAGACTCCTCCTCAACGACCCTTTCTCCAAGCCCATCTGTTTATTCTGTATCGTCACATTTATTTACTTCGACCATTTGACTCTTCACACTTTTATGAATGCGTCTCGACGTGCTTTGAACAATCTGTCCAAGACCCTATTGACTAGTTTTAGAGCGACTCTGTTGCATCTTGTTTGAAAGCACAAGCCTTGGAAATGTAGATTCTATTAGGTACTACTTTGCCTTTTAAAAGTCAAGGAATGGTTACAAAAAAGATCCTCTTCATGCCGTAGCAATGCTTTTTGAGTTTTATGAAGAGGTATACACGTTAAACGAATATGTATGTTGGAGTCAATCGAAGAAGATAAAGTAAATACATCACAGGTGAGACCCAGAAAAATTTCCAGGAATTGTTTAACATTTCTTCCAATCGATTTACAGTTACTGACATCAGATACTTGAAAACACAAGCGAGAATAACATTGAAATAGTTGAAAAGTATCTCCAATAGTTTCTGTCAAACAATAAATGGAAAAAGATGCTGTATATCCTTGGTTTATTTATTGTTTACTACTATCTGGTTTAACGTAATATGCACAACAATAGACGTTGGATTGCTGAAAGACATCACCGGTGAAAGAGATTGCACCACCATAGGACTAAAGAAACTTTTTGAAAACTTCAAAAGAAAAAGCAACTAGAAAAAAACGTCTGTGTTTGCTTCGTTGAGAGAAGAATATAAAAGCCTGCTCCAGCGTATGTTGTATTTACAAAGCTCAATTTTGTTGCTCGAATATGAAATGGATAGGAAAAAAGGGGCTATATAAAAACGTTAGTGTTGGATTATAGGCTCAAGACTATGGAAGAAATGAAACTTGGAAATATGAGTTGCTTTTACAAGGAGATGAAGCGTTTTGACTTTTAGAAGACGAGAAAACTCTGTGCAAAAATGAGCGATTGAGATAAAATGTATAAAACTATATATTTATGGGAAAATGGAAAAGGTAAAAAAAATATGAACAACGTCTTTCGAGTCAAAGTTGGTGTCGCACTCTTTGTTCCACTTTTTACAAGACTTTTCTTCAAGGAAGCTATTTCAATTGTAACAACATATCGAGAGAGACGGTTGAAATGATCCATGAGATGGTGATAGATAAAACTTTCATTTATTGAACGACTAGTTTTATTGTATGGAGTTTTCCAAAGCAAGCTCAAGTGTTATTTTTCCATTTTCGCACCATTTTATGTATGGTTCTACACTTTTATGAACAGAAAAACACAAGGTGTCATTTTCTTTGCAAATTTCCTTCGATATATGCTATCTCTTTTTTGTCTCGGAAATTCAAATTTGATCACAATTGTTTCCTGTTAAAATATGTTTCAAATACCTACTTGAAAACACTTATTTGTATGCCTTAACAAAGAAAACGATCTTATGAACTTTGACAAAGTCAACGTGCACTTTTTCATGTCCTAGGAGATCCTCTGATACTGTTTCATAACTTTGTGTCTGTTGTAAATTTCAGTCTCGTACAACTGCGAAATAGTTTAAACTTTGGAATATAAAAGGTAAAATGGTTTTTTGCTTCCTTGAAAAAATAAGAAAACCTTACAAAATCTGGAAAGGGTTTGATTGTCGAACAGTAGTCATTTTGAGGTATCGTATATTTGATATGGACTTTTTCAACTGACTTGCAGTCCTTTGATAATTGGCAATAGGATAAGAAGCACCATAATTATTGTTTCGCTTAAAGTTGCCAACGATCTTACTTTACCTCACTCTGGATAAAAGGATTCCAATAAATAACTTTCAGTAGGCCTTTAACAAATGAAGACTACATAAAGTTACATCCCATCCATTTATTCATAAAGCTTTCTATTTACTACTCGCATATTCTTATTCGTGTGAGAATGGACTGGTCCATACACTTCACGAATTCTTTGTTCAATGGCTTTTACTCAGCTGACCAACGTTGCCAATTGTTTATCAAATTTCATTGTCTTTTTTTTCCATAGAGACTCCGAAATTCGTTGTTCCGACTACGTTTCTGTTTGACTCGAAAATATTCAGAGTGTTTTAAACAATTGCAAAGCTATTAGATATACATCCCATCTATCATTGACTCAATTTTTGTTTCTTTTAAACTCAAAAAAAGGTGTTGAGACTATATCGCTCTAAACATGCATACATACATATACATATATGTATATATATTAAAGCAATCAAGTACCATGTAACCAAAAAGGAGAGAGAGCAGGTTTACTTTGTAGCTCTTTGAAACTATCCAAGGAAACCAAGGTACAAAGAAAGGGAGAAAGCAGAAGACTTGACAGTCCATAATAAGAAGAAAAAGAAAACATTTCACAAAGTGTCTACACTCAAGTTTATCAATTTTCTTCGACAACAAGGTCAGATGGAAACAGCTCTACGAACGAACGAACAAAACCTGGTCAACTTGAACTGGGAAGAGATTGTTCCAGATACCAAAAGAAATGACTTTGAGGGTACAAAGCTAGTGATTTCAAGAAGCACGAACAATTCATATAAAAAAGTACAGTATATATAGATTGCAAGACACAAGACTAAAGAATTGTAATACACTATCAATTCGTTGACTCATTACCCCTTCCTTTTTTCAGCAAATAGAAAGACAAAAGAGTATTTTTTATAATGATTGAGAAAAGAACCGATAACTTGTTTTGTAGTATGGAAACTCAGATTGATAAGAAGTTGGAAAAACGATCTCACTCCTGCAGACTTTCACATCATGCCGATGGAAGAATGCACTTTAGACAAGTTGCTGATTTGTGAATAAAAGACAAGTTTTAACTATTGAAGAAGACATATACAAAGCAAGTGACATAAATAGGAGTAAGTTCATTGTGCATTCTCAAGTTGAATATGGCTTGGATAGTGTTGATAGAATGACATGAGTTGTTTGAACTACAGTACATTGTCTGTCCATTTTCCATGAGTCTTTTTTTCCATCCAGTTGTTTTATACCAGCACACGAAAACTATCCCATATGGTAGTGGAGCTATTCATATCCTAGACTTTGTTTCACATAGTATTTATATATCGTCGATAGTCTCTTTAATAGCAAATGCAAAATGATCATATGGATTTATTAAAAGAACTTACCCAAATAGGTTTGACAAACAAAATACCAACTAGTACTAGTAGTCATTTATCTTAACGCATAAAGGGTAACTTAGTTGATAGTTTGCTTGGCAAGAATCATAATGAGAGAAAATCCCTACATTCTTTCCCTGATAGTTGGAAATTGCTTTTAATAGGAAACAGATCGTTGACCGAAACTCGTTTGAATCCATTGTTTGCAGAATTGACCCACTGTTGAATCATATTGGTATACTGTAAAATGAAGATTTTGATTTTGCTATTGGGTCTGATTCTGCATAATATGATGAGTACCAATATACAAAACAGACTTTTTAGTGATTTTTTCTGCTAATGGGAAAGATGGGCAATTTGAAAAGACAGGCCGATTGAAAATGGGCCCGCGCAATTTTGATTAGAAAATTGCCATTATGGGTGTGGGGTGGGAAAGAATGGGTAAATTGGGAATGGGAGAGAGTGGGGAAATTACCATGGGGGAACATGGGTGGGGAAAGGGGCCAATTTGGGCCAACCCCAAGGTGATCGTGATTTGAAATTGCCATTGTGTGGTGGGCTGAGGGAAGAATGGGTAAATTGGATTGGAAATGGGAGGGGAAATTGCGATGGGGAAAATGGGTGGGGAAATGGGCCAATTGGGGCCAACCGAAAGGCGATCGTGATTTGAAAATTGCCATTATGGATGCAGGGAAGAATGGGTAAATTAGAAATGGGGGCATTTGAAATTGAGGACAGTGTGCAAAGAGGACTGAGTGTGAATTGAAAATCTTGGGAGAATCCATACAGGAAGGGTGTTTGAAAAATTCCAATTCGAAAAGCAAAAAAGATTGAAATTTGAACGTCAGTTAAACTTTATGAGATAGTAGTAGTAGGAAGTTCAATTACATGCTGTCTACATAATGTTTCCATGCTTTCATAATACATTTTTACTCTAAAATAATCTTCTTATTAAATTTCTAAAGAAAATATAATGACAATTTAATATAGTTAATTGAAACGTTGAAAACATTATAAAAAAAATTTAATCATTGACTTACTTTTTAACTGTTACAATGAAATGTTCAAAGTAAATATTATATAATCACAAAAAACTGAACAAAACAAAAAAAGAATTAATTTTAAAGACTATATTTGTTAATTCTCCACTAAAGTGACAAAAATAAATAATTTTTAGTTTAGTTTTACAATATTTACTAAAAATATACACAACAAAAATAAAAACGATCAGCAAAATTTGATAGCAACCTTGACAAAAAAATGTAAACACGCAATAGACGTAAAGTTTGCTCTTCAAAAATTAATAACATCGAAAGTGAAAACCAACCTATAAAAAAAGAGGACATATTCGTAGTATGTATAGAAATAAAAGTTTTTTACTCAAAGAA
>NW_005178306.1:0-6337 GCF_000341285.1 Galdieria sulphuraria
GAACTCTTCCGTCATGGGTTCTCTTGAAATGAAATTCGTCGAGACTTTCGTCTAGGACACCAACTTCATCAAATGCTATTAGAAGATATTGATCAGAAGGAATCCTTAGTATATCTCGTAAGAGTGGAACTAGGTTGGAGGGTTCCATATCCACCATTTCGAAGGCTTCTTACTTTCGAAAAATTTCCGCGCCAACTTGAGAGCAGGCAGCCTTTATTAACAAATAGTAGACTGCCCACTTCAGGTTTCGAAAAAACTCTATGGGGACTGTGGGCTTCAACCGCCTTAAATCCGCATAAAGCAACGAAGCCCTTTTTAATTTCTCCAGGAAACCTCTTCGGTTGGCCTTCTCAGACTCATAAACGTAATCGAGACCTATCAGTGCACTTTCACCCATATTATTCACCAGTTCCAAGTAACTTTGTACGAATTTCGTCTTTCCACTTCCGAAGAGGTGAGGACCAAAGGGTATGACTGGTTTGAAATGGCGATCAAGTTTACGGAGAGTGTATAGCTGAAATAACTGCAGTGTTACTACACGAACATCATTTTCTCGGTGTACTACAACCATGTCATATACGGTTTCTGGTTCAAGCTCACTAGACATATCGTAAGCTATGAAGTAAATTATGCAACAGAAAAATACAACAATGATCGATCAATCTTCTTTAAAAGTCCAATGCTCAAACGTTTGATTGTGAAGCTTAGGACAAATCTTAAAAAGTTCATTGCTCAAAATTTCTAACGGTTGATAATTGAAGAAAGAGTGCTCCTTGAGCCTTTTATTTGTATGACAAGTTAACAGAGTTGCTCCGCGTTGAAATTGAAAAGTGACCATCTCGCACTTTCAAGTTGACCTTACAAAGCATCCGAATTGGACTGATCACTGCACACAACATGAGAACAAATCAAAACTAATTGCAATCGAACTGAGATTTTCTTTGCAAAGCTAATTTCGGTCAAACTCAACTTTGTTGAAAGGCTTAAGCGTCGTTAGGGAGTTGACAGAACTTCCTTACAACGCTATCTTTCTCCTGTCGCAATATTACTATGGTATCAAGATAAATTCTATCTATACCAGTTATTATACCAATAGCTTTTTAAATTTCCTTTAGTGGAATATTTTCTTCAATAAAACTCACTAAACATGAAAGACTCCATATCTCCTGTGAAAGCATTTGCTCAAAATCGAGTAAAGCAGGTTAACATCTCCAATGTTCGATAATAGAATAAAAGAAAATTTTGTATTTATGAGTTGCAACTACAACGAATGAAACATATTGAAAAAATGACAAAGCTCTCAAATACATTCATCGTTCGTTAGCGAGATATGACCTTATAGAAGATCTTATCTTCAACCTCAACGAAGGTTTATCTATACCCAAGTCCCGTAAAAACTCTGTGGTCACCCCTGGAAAATCGACCATACCAATAAAGGACACCTTAGGAAAACAATAAGCAACATCTTCTTCAGAAAGACCACAACAGTCTCTTAAGAAAGCATTCCAATCAAATGACGAAGACAAAGAACTCGATGCTGCAACACTTCGTTCGCACTTGCATAGCAGTTTGAAGCTCTTCCATTTGCATCCTATTCTCCTCATTTGTTCTCGGTCTTATATTTCGAGCCACTCTTAAAGTAACATTTGATTGCTCCGTTTCCAAAGACGAAACATATGCATTGGACATCGACTCAAAGACAGTTTCACACCATACTGAAAAGTCTTTAGAAAACTCTCCTCGGTTTGCTTCCCCAATTTTCCTCAATGTTTCGACATTATCTCTTCCCAAATACACTTCAAGGTTCCTTTGAGAAACAATTACCAATTGCAGACATGATCGACTACTTTCATTCAAAGTTGATCCCGAAGAATGTTGAGTCACAAAACCACTTGCATCTTCAACAATATTATGTTCCTCGGTAGAGAAACCTACAGATCGATCATAACTAGTACATACTACCACAAACTGAAAACGAAGTTGAACAGATGAAAAAGATTCGTCATTCAAAACGGAAACAACTCCCTTAAAAAATTGTGCTGCTTCCCCCTCAATAACATTTCTCGACAAGTTACTTTTGTGATAAAATTTGAATGAAAATCCAACAACATAACGTGTCTGTCCATTATGGAATACAACAAATGCATCAGGGCCACTAGAATTGCCATCTTTTGGAACAAAAATACCACAACGTTGTAAATAATCTCTATAATGAACAGAAAATGAATCAGAGACATCTCTCAAGATGGGTATATCATAAGATTTTGTTGATTCCATAGAATAAGAAACATTGTCCTGTTCAATAAAAGAACCCTGGAAAATTCCTGGAATAGCAGAATGTACAATAGGCGAGGAACTAGAATGAAGAAAAGTTAATAAGCGAAAACGAAAGATCTTCATAAATACAAATTCAAAGAAGACTCCCTTTGCTGTTGAAGTGTCGGGAATATAACTAAACGGAGATAAAGGAAAGAGTTCAGTAGCCTCACGGAAAAAGCTATAGTTGCTATGAGCTCGCAATATAAATTCACAACAACCAATCTTGAACTTAGTGCCCAAATCAATCCCGTCAGTTTCACAAATTTCAGAATAAAACCCAAAAGTTGCAACCAAGTCCATCAAATAAGTTTTTGTTCCACATAGAGTAATTGCAAATCCGACTGGAAAAACTGTTCCGAGCTGATAATTCAAAAAGACAAATTCATATCGAAGAAGGGTTGCGGAATCTAATATCTCCGGAATAATAAACGTTCCCGACTCATTTAGTATATCTGCAAAGACACTATCTAATAAAAATTCCATATTGTCATTGTTGATAACAGGTTGAGATAAGTTTGCAAGTTTCCCTACTAGGGCTAGTAAAGTATTCTTTACAATCAACGGAATACCCCCTGTCTTCTTCTTCAACAATTCTACGAATCGATATCGTAATTCATCAGAGGGCAATAAACAGTCCTTCAAGGACTTTCCATCATAAGTTGCCAGCTCAATATATTCGTTAATATCATGGAGGTTAAAGGGATTCAACCGCAACATACGGAGACTCACTCTACTGGAGCGAGCATCAGACAGGCGGGCTGAGATTTCAGCAGTTCGCCCAGCAAGATACAAGATAACTTTTCCTGTATCAAGCAACTCATATACAGTTCGAAAAAATTTGCGATACGGGATATAACCAGGATCGGACTCGACAAACTGTTTCATGGTAAGTTCACTATAGTATTTGGTGAGGTCACTCAGGTGGCTAAGTTCGTCTATCATCAAAAATAAATATTGTTTCTGAAACTGTTCGAGAAGATAATCAACAAATAAAAAAACACCAAATTGCTTCATCGCTGCGTCCGTAAATTCAACAATTTCTCGGGCACTCATACCATTACACTCGGCTGTAGCCAAAACTATATTATACATCAAAGCCTCTAGAAAACTTGGAAAAGGAGCACCAGAAAAGCTCTCTCCTAGTTTAAAGCAAACTGACAAAGTGTTTTCCGCAAAGTGCTTCCAAGAAAAAATCTTCGCATCAACTTTTCCCGACGAGCTCTTGTTGAAAACCTCCGTCTTCGTCTGCTCTTCTTCTTCGTCGGCGAATTTTTTTAAAAACTCTAAAAATTTTTGACCTACAAAGCTTTTGCCCGCCCCAAAAATGTGAGGGGAGAAGCAAGCTCCAGGACGTAAAAGATCTAATTTTCCCCCAGCTGAAGAAAACTGGTAGTAATAAGTTCGAAGAATAGAATAAACATCTTCTTTTCTATCTATCAAAGGTTCGTTCAAACTCATTTTACACGCCGCCGCCAATCCGAAATCAATTCACAAGCAATGAATAAATCAATGACCGAAAAACTTTCAAAGGAGATGGAAGAGAGTGTATGTTTTATTGTTCGAGCGATTGCTTTATTTGGTGATTGGTAAAACTGATCTCTTTGACACTTCCAGACTCACAATGACAATAGAGAGAAAGCAGGAATATTTTCTTGCTTGTCATAACTAGAAACTTTCTTTTACTGTAGACAAGAAATAGGTTTCTATGAATTTTTGTGGTGAATTAGATTGATGGGTACTCTTTCTATGGCTTGTGTACTGTAAGGGAGTTTTCCTACTATCTTCCATACCATCTTACACGCAAACTCCTATATACACGACTCATAAGATACAAACCTTTTGTAAGTTACAGACGAAATACAGTGGGAAACAGAGAATTGCAATGAATGGGAAGTCTGTTAGTTTGAAACTGGTCGTAGCAGAGTTTTTAAATACAAAATATCTAAATGAGTTTGGAGAAGTGTATTATGTAGACTGTCATACTGACTTATCATTAAATACAAGCTGTTATTGATGTAATAGCTACACAAGTTGTCTATCCTTTGTTCGACTTTTACAAAGTTGTGAATATGTCTTATATAAGGACATCAATAAAGGCTTCAAATGTAGTCACTATAACCCTTCATTTTCCACACATCGATGCTGAAAAAAGAGCAAAAGACTGAACCAAAAAATAATTTTACTAAAGAAGAAGCCTTGTATACTTGAGTCAAGGTCGAGTAGTGTACCAACTTGAAAGCTTCAGCAATTCTCCAACTGAAGGCCACTCCATATTGAAGAACTTTTACCCAACATGACTCTTGGCTGAAAGACTTTGTAGTTCCTAAGTTATCGGTCAAGTGATTGTTATAGAATGACAATACTTCAAGATTGGATATGGTTTCCTTTGACTAATTAGAAACAATTCTGTTCCACTCTCAAACTTGTCCTTTGCAATGCAATATAAATAGAACTCCTATGTAAATGGTGATTGTCTGAAATAGAAAGTTTTTTTCTCTGTTTGTCACATGGGTAGAATCATTTAAGATGCTCTTGTTCTATTAATAGTCAAACGAAATTTTTTATATCGAATATCATCTTTGCAACCGGGTTACTTTCCCTATCTAAGAGTCGGTGAGTTTTCAGTCTAATTCACTAAAACAGAGTTTGGATATATAGTGTCGTGACTACTTTTGAGATAGAGTTTGAATTGCAAACTAAAATACTTTTTTTAGTATTTGTTCTTATCTTTGCTATATTTTCTCTTGGTTCCAATACGTTTCATATTTGTAGAAGCCATTCATATGAATTCCAAGGCTAGAAATGCAGTTTGAAAAAAACTTATTAAAAACGAAAGGAATCTAAACTTTTATCGAATTTCAAGAAGCTAAAACTCTTTTTGAGACCGCAGTGCAGGTTCTCAAGTTAGAGGAAGCCTCAAGTTTTTGCTGCCATTCCCTTCGTTTGTTGTCTAAAACCGAGGAAAACTCTCTTCTATTCAGTTAACAAAAGACAAGAAGGACAGTCCAAGTGAAATCTACAAACAACTTTTTCTGTCTCAGTCTTTGAAAATTATAGTAAAAAAGTTACTAGTCTTTTTTCAACAGACTAGAAAGACAACATAGCAGACACTTGAAGAATGTTTTGAGATATCCTTTGGGTAACCACTTTACTAAGTATTTGGACAAGAAAGGATATTTTTCATTCTAGTTGTATCAACATGTATGTATGTATAGTCTATTCATTTTGAATCATTGTTACAACTCTGCAATATTATTGCAAATTGACACGAAACGATTATAAGCCAGCCTTGAAAGCCAACTAATAAAATCTTTTCAAAGAAGACTGTATGGTGTCCAAAAGACAAGCAAATAAGTTGTAATAACCAAGTTTCAAACATACAAAAAAAAGGTTATTTGCTCTTCAAAACAAAGGGAAGGATTGAGTTAGAATCTATTGCCAACTTAAGAAACTGTTNCGGATTCTNTCNAGTAAATCTAATCCAAAATCCCAAAAAGGAGGATTNTGAGAAACACCAAATACTCTTTCNAGTCCGCTCAATATTTCTTCGTCNATCAGCATTTGGACATCTCTTTCNCAAAGAATAACAAGTTCNCAATTNTCNGGTACTTTGAACGAATCNTTTCCAATAAACATTCCACTGGAGTAACAACGACTCTGATTNCCCAACTCNTTNGAAACATTCAAGGATAACTTTGTACTNACGATAATAAGCATACAATGATGAGAATCCATTGCACTGGATAAGACTTGATCNTAAACAGGATCTAAAAATTTCTTGGCTTCNTCTATAATATCTGACCAGCCAATTCCTTCCGACCTCCAACGTCCTTTNCAAGCAACTCCAACAGTAAGAACTTTGGGTTCCACAGGAGATTGTAATTTGAATATAATATCNGGACTNTGAGAAGTAGCGTCCAAAGGAATGTAAATAGTCTCTAAATAAAGTGTCTCTCGAATAATCTTNTTCCATTCNGTATTGGCAAAAGTTCTTCGACTCTTGTTCGATTCNTTTACT
>NW_005178305.1:0-6328 GCF_000341285.1 Galdieria sulphuraria
TAGGCTCTCTCTGAGTGACGACAACTAACAGCCAACTTGAACAGACACTGAGCCTTTTCATATATCCATTTTTCTTGTTTTGAAGAGGGGAGGTCCTGATGGTGGTCAAGTAATATATCCAGTGCTTCACTACTTTTTCTAGTTCTTTGGGTTGTTGGCTATTACGAAAGACTTCCAAAATACCTCTCCAAGCAAGAGTATTATGAGGTTCTATTTGAGTAGCCCTTTCAAAACACTATATTTATATAAATAAATGGATATATCAAGATAGTCTTATGAAACAAGAACCTACCTCTGCAGCAACCACTTTATCGTTCAAAGCATTACAAGCAAAGCCTTTGAGAACGAGTGTTTGGTAAACATCAGGTTGAAGTTGAAGACATTGCTCCAACTCATCTCTTGCCTTTTCATATTCACCACTATCGATAAGCTTTCGTGCTTGTTTCAACTGTGCTTTGAGAGATGATGAATCGCTACTCATAAGGAATTTCCGATTATTTTTTACGAGATAAATTGCGTTGTTTTTCTGCCTTTTCTACTAATTTTTGTTCTACTTTGAGACCCTTTCGTCTACGAACTTGATCCACTAACTTCCTTGCTAGATTATTACGACTAGCAGTAGTATCTTCTAAACTCAATTCTTCCAACTCTTCTTCCGTACTAGGCATCCAAAAAGGATCCTTATCTATCACTTCCCAGTGACTGGGGATATTTGTTTGAGAAAACTTGATACATCTCTCTTTCTTTTGTTTTGGATTTCCTATACTTACCTAAATATCATTTGTGGACTAGCAGCTCCAGAAGTTTCTTTTCGCAATATATCTACAAACTCAAAGCTTTCTACTACAGGCAAATAAGCAGTTACTTTGAAAAATGCAATTCCTTCTTTCATATCTGCATTGACTACTTTTCCTCGACGTTTGGATAATAAACCATACATAGGTCCCAATGCATCTGGATAGACTTGAATATCACAATGAAATATAGGTTCCATCAAACGTGGTCCAGCACATAGAAAGGCTACTCGAAAGACATCCTTGGAAGATGAAATAACCTATATAATTATTTTATACATACATAAGTTCATTCCTATCCAATAAATTACTTACCTGTCCTGAAAGGGGACCATAAGGATCCACTTGGATGGAATGAACAAGTTCCCAATCAACTGTGATTTGTTCTATAGAGAAACAAACACCATACATAGGTTCCTCACATAATGGTCCTGAACTAGTGGCAACTTGAAAACCTGAAACTATACTATTGTGAAGTTCAATAGCTACTCGGGTTTCCCATGTATCCTCTATAGGGTCCGCTTCCTTCTCAGCCATCCAATCAAAGGAAGAATCTTGAAAATCCAATAAATAATATTGTAGTGCAGTGGCACCATCTGGAAGTTTTCGTCGATCTAAAGAGAAACAACTCTCAACACTATTCCTAGGAGGAGGAGGAGGAGGACCTAATAAGATATTAGGACCCATTCTACGAGGTCCCAATGACCAGGCTCGAGATAGCACTGTTCTCCAACCATTCGCAACTTCTTCTCCTTCTAAAACAGAAATCTCTTCAATGGCTTGTTGAACAAGTCTCTTGGCATCTTTCATAGATGTTTCGTCATGTTTGTGAACTCTTTGAGTATTCTTACGAACACTTTCTTGAAACCAGTCTGAGACGGAAGAACTCGTCAAAAACAAACTTCGAATAGCATCACTAGATCGCTCTAAAGCTTCCGCAAGTGGTTTCGCAAGTGGAAACGCACATACTCGAAGCCTTACAACTCCATTGCTAGTAGTCTCTTCTACTATTTTACAACTATGCTTTGGATACCATCGACTGTGTCTTTCATCATTAGCTATTAAAACAGATGCACTCTCTTCTTCCACTAGAGATGATAATACATTTTCTGCAGGTGCAACTCCAGAAACAGTCTCTTTAAAGTAAACCAAAGGAGGAGATACTTCAATTTCTGTTAAAGCAAAACTTTCTTTCAAATCTTTTAAACATCTAAAAAATGAATTGGATTGGATAATGACAGACAGATACGAGAGACAATGTAAAGTACATACCTCTGTAAATGTAACTCACCAGCACCTGCCAAAATAAGCTCGCCCGTTTCCATAATATATGATTCTACCGAAGGATCTGACTGACTCAACAACCTTAAGCCTCGTTTCAGTTGGGATAACTCTTCTGGATATTTGGGCTCGATAGCAACTCGAACAACTGGAGCAGGTGGACTTTTCATCGGACAAAATGGAATGCACTTTCCAGGAGGTAAAGATGATACCGTTGCTGTTTTGAATATAACATTCTCCAAGCCATATATACCAAATACATTACCTGCTGAAACTTTAGGAATTTCCATAAAGTCTCGTCCCATTAATAGAAACAGTTTGGATATCTCTGCTTTCTCTACACTGGATGTTTGCTCCACCCATTTTAGATCATATCGAGGACCATATACATACAATAGACTATTGGATTGCAGAGTTCCAGAAAAAATTCTGGCAAAAGCCAATAGAGTTTCCTTTTTAGGCTCCAAGTGACTTGTTTCTTCCATCATATTCCGTTTTTCTGTTGTTGAATGATGATCAATAATATTGGGATCCTCTGAATTCTTTGCACGATGAGCCAACTCTCGTCGATGTTCTATATTTCTTTGTAGATTTGAATTCAACGAACTTGAAGGAACACTGAACATTTTGCTAATATAAATCATGACGGGAGCATCCGAAGAATTGTCACATTCACTCACAGCTTGATATATCATATCATTTCTTTCTGGTATCCATTGTGAAGAAAATAGCTCATGGAATCTCTCTCGTTGAGAAGTTCTTGGGTCTGGTAACATTTCAACAGCCATATTCAACAAACATCGAGCAGCTGGAAGCCAACTAGACATGATGGCTTGTAAAACTGTTCTTTGTTCTCTATGTCGCAAGTCTCGGGTTGCTATAGAAAGTCCCAATTTTTCAACTATTCTTTTTCTCCTTTCTACCATCTCTTCCAATGAGATCTGCATAGCGTCAGATTCCAACAAAACTTGTTGATAAACTGTCCATATATTTTCTAAAATAAACTGTACAAACATGGGTCTAGCGTTTTGTTTTCCCAACTCGGGTTTTTTTGAAATGCGCTTTTGTTTGGAATGATAATAATAGTCACCCCATAATGTCTTTTGTAAAACTTGCTTTTTCATTCCAAACTTTTCAGCATATATTTCAGCAAAGTCTCCCAACCGAAATGCCCATCCATCGATAGCAGATGCAAAGGCAACGTTGCCACTTTCCGGTGCAAAAGAATATTCAATGGCTTCGGAATTCGTCGATTTTTCTAATATGTCGGTATCTTCCAGTTGTTTTTCAGCTTCCTGGATTCCTAAAATGACGTTGACTTGTTCCAACACTCTGGCTATGCGCTGATAGGCTTCCAACGGTGACAGCTTGAGTTCCAAGAACAACCTGTCTATCTTGTTGAGCACCAAAACTGGACGAATTCCTGTCTCTGCAGCTAATTGCAAAACAGTGTGTGTTTGTGAACAGACACCTTCTACAACATCAACGACGACAATAGCTCCATCCACCATCGATAGAGCACAAAGAACTTCTCCACTAAAGTCAACGTGACCAGGAGAATCTACCAAGTTGATTAAATAATATTCAACTTTTGAGTCTTCTCTACGATAAGGATGACACAAAGATATAGCAGAGGACTTCATAGTGATTCCTCGCAGTTGTTCATCTTCCCTGGAATCCAAGTATCTCATTTTCCCAACAAGTCGTTGAGATATGACACCGTTACAAGAGATGAGAGAGTCTGTAAGTGCTGTCTTTCCATGGTCTACGTGAGCTAAAAAACAAAAGTTTCTTATTCTTTCAACTTGAGACTGAAGACTGGATAACGAAGGTGGTTGCCGATGTGCGTCCGAAAACGACATTTCTCATCTTCCAAATGAATATATGGCCTTTGTCATTCATTATTTTTTTGGGAAGAAAAACAGTTGTCTATTTTTTTGTAAAAGTTAAATGACAATAGCTGCGAAGATGTAAAGAAGCTTTTCCTTGTTCAAAACTGCATTTCATCACTTTTTATGATTCCCATAAAGTCTACATGTTGTGTAAAATAGTCAAAGGAAGCAAATTGAATGATTCTTATATTTACTGTTCTATTTTTGGAGCCCACAAAGATATATTGAATTTGTACATTCAGCTGATCAAATAACGATGACAAACTTTGAATAAACAACATTCTGCAAATTCATTTTCCAAAGAGTAACTAGTCTCTATAAAATCAATAACAATGAGAAATGGAAACATCTTGTGTTAAGAATGTAGTCTTGAGTATAAATACTTTTGTTGTTCTGTAGCTTACAACAGTCATTCTTCTTGTTGGTTTCAACTACTCTATATCTTTCCAAGGTCAGTCATAATTGTTGTAGTCACACATTCTTTTCTACAAAGAACAAAACCAAACAGGGACCTTACCAGTTTTGTGAAAAAGAGACTGGAATATCCTTTGGAAGATAGTAGTAGTAGTACACTGGAGAATCGAGGAATGGACTGGAAACAATATCTAACGCAGTTTGAATATACTCGATTATATGAACCACAAAAAACACTATCCTCCTCCTCATTTCCTTTGAAACTTCCAACCCAAAATCCCACAAATGCTATTCTTCTTTATTATGGTTTGATACAACTTTTCTATCCACTTTATGGACATTCATCTTCTTCATCTCGTACAATAGTTGCTNATAGAGAACCTCCAAAAACAATGTATTCATTGGAATCTATTTTTGGCAAGTAATTATTCTCAACCATCTCCTTGTAACGTTGAAAATGGGATGACTTGCAGTCTCTTTGCAATACTACGACCACATAAATAGCCAGTTGTCCATGCTGCTTGTACTAGAGAGGAAAAAAATATTCAGAATATTCCAACTATCAACAGATTTCATACTCACAATTGAAACCTCCTGTCNATCCATCGATATCTNAAACCTCTCCAGCAAAGTATAGTTGAGGCACACATTTACTTTCCATACTATCAAAATGAACTTGTTTTCTACATACTCCACCACAAGTTNCAAATTCCTCTTTAAAGATACCTTTTCCTTGAATCTCGAAAAGACTTGATTTTNAAGCATTTGACAAAGCATCAAGTTGAGCTTTGGAAAGGTCTTTCCATAAATATGCTTCATTATTAAGCGTTTGAACAACAATATTTCGCCACAAGTTTTTAGAAAGTCTTCCGTCTTTATCTCTAAATGGACAAACAGTAGTGACTTGTTTTGTTTTCCAATAAAGCTTCTTTTCCATGAGAATAGAATTGACTTGTTCGACATGGATATCAGGTAACCAATCAATCGATAATTGTGCTTCATAATGAACAGCAGCAAGTTCTCGAGCATTCCAAGCAGATAATCTCNACACAGCAGGACCCGATAAACCCCAATGAGTGATCNACAAAGGTCCACGTTGAATAAAGCTACTTTTTGGTAACGATGATGAACGACGACCATCGATTCCCATTNTCTTCNAACCAACATCTTGCACCGTTGTTCCTGATAATCCTTGTAAACGAACATCATCGATACAAAACTACATGGAGAGATACTTTTCAACCCCATATCGTACAAAAAAAATTTCATTGCTTACAGTAAATAAACTTGGACAAGGTGAGTGAATGGTATGTCCCCAAGAAGAAAGCCAACGATAAGTCGCTCTATGGGAACCCGTACTAACCAAAAGATATTGACTTGATAACAATTCCTTTCCATGAACAAGAAAAAGTCCATTCTCATTTCTTTCTNTATTCGCTNTTGGATATTGTACACGAATTTCCACGTTGTATAAAAGCAATGCTCGTTGAATACATTGGATAATAGTTTGACTATCGTTGGAAACTGGAAATACTCGTCCGTCCTTTTCCGTTTTCNACTTCNCACCGTTTTGTTTCNACCTTGGCAAGTTATATGGAGTCATATATAGGAGACTCTATGAATAATGGTTCACTTACCATTCTTTCNTTTGCAAGGACCCAAAACGAGTTNGTGGACCTNTCNATTCCTTCCCACCTCTTGGATAGTGTTGAGCAAACACTTTAGGATCCCATTCCCCATTAGTAACGTTGCATCTACCACCGCCACTGATTCGAACTTTTTCAAGAATTCGAGGAGCTCTTTCTNCTNTCNATATACGAGGCACTGTTGGATACGTTGCTTCACATAACTGAACAGCAGCAAAACAACCAGCAGGTCCACCACCAACGATAATCNAGTCATATCGTTGTATTNTTGCATATATACGACTACAACGTGGACAACAAC
>NW_005178304.1:0-6306 GCF_000341285.1 Galdieria sulphuraria
CAAAGAAAGGTTCTCAGATCGAGAACGAGTCAAAAACTAGTGCAGCAAACCGTTCTTGATTTGTTATCAAAATAGGGTCACAAGTAGTTTGAAATTTACCTTGCAGAGACAAGATTGATCAAACTCAACTCTGTTAAAAGGCTACAGTGTCGCTAGGGAGTTGAAAGGATCTTTGATACGACACTGTTTTTCTCGTTTCACAACAATACTGAGATGTGAGATTGATTGTATCTAGCACACTTATTGTTCCAGAACCTTTTTACATATCTCCAAGTGGAATATTTTCTTTCATAAAACTCAATAGTCACTCAAAATAATATATCTCCAGTGAAAGGAGACAATACAAAGCGATCCTTCTCATAACAATCCAATTAGAAAGTAGCACAATGGTTTGATTATTGGATGAAGGGGAAGGCTCAGTGAGTGTTGTCAAGGCTGTGGACTTGATTCAAGTTTGCTAGTGAAACTTTTCAGACTTTAATTTCTAAAACGAATTCGTCGTTTGTTTTAGTTGGACAAGTGAATTTCTATTATCTACGTTTCTTTTTTAAGCCCTTCAAATGTTTCTTTTAGAACAATCCATCGAGTCTTGAGCTCTGAGTTCCAAGTAGACTGTAGTTTCTTTTAGTATTTACAACTTTTATTATCTCTTTGGAATTTATATACTGTATGCAACACTTGTTGTTATTTCACTTGTGGTCTTGTATGGAAATTTGAGATTAGCATTGTCGAGAAGAGAACAAAGACAAAGGAGTTTAAGCTGTCGTTGAGTGTTGGTACTTTAGTCAATTAGTTGTCTCGCAAGTTTGGTTATTTTTGTCGATAAGTGTTTCAGAGCAGTTTTGCGTATTTATTAGCAGTTGATAGTCCAGTACTCTGTAGTCGAATGCTGAGAATCAGGCTTGGGGCTAATATTTCAAAGATATTCTGCAAGAAACCAGTCAGACACTCAGTTGAGTGTTTTGGTCAGTACACAGAATAACATTTTGTATAGTAGTTTTCCTTGTCTTCTATATGACTCTTTTCAAGATGGAGAAATCGGTCTGTAACTCTGCAACAGGCATTTCTCAGAATAGCATAGGAAAGTCTTGAGTCCATCATTGCATATTTTCAATGACTGTTTGTATTGTTGTGCTTTTATATCAATTCTCTATTGATACGAGTATGTCTTTTGAAATATTATGGATGTGGGGCTTTAGATAACGAAAGCTGAATAAACTTGTATTTTGAAAGCAAGGGAAAAGTTTTCAGTTCAAAATATACTCAACTTGTTGGGAACCATGAAATAAAGCAAGCAAAAGAGCACTGCTGAAAGTCATGGTTGTGTCCACCTGGTAAAATGTTTTGACGATAGCGACTGTAGCTATTAGTCCGTTTTGAGAAACGCCTTTGTTTTTATGAATTACTGGGTTTACCAAAAGTTAAGTTTTGTCTAAAGAATATGTAAGTCGTAAGAGTGATAGTGTTGAAGCCAGTATTGCTGCTGTTTCTGAAAGGCATCTATTGCAAATCGTCTTTGGTCCTTATATAGTTGAAGAGGAGGGTAACATTAGTAGTACGGTGTGAATGGGAAACAAGGCGACTTGTGTGAAACAGTATTTGCCTTTTCAAGAGTGCTGCTGATCTGTTTTTTTCCCAACACACTGAAGATCATGCTGTTGAAAGTAGTGGTAGTTGTAGCTGTCAAAAAGTGAAAAGGAAACTACAACATTTTGTGCAAACAGCTTGCGTTTGGATAGTATACAAAGCAGCTCTGAAAGAAACTCACGAAGGATGGGTTGAACTTCAACAATATTACACAAGTGCAAACATTGATGTCATCGTGTCCGACTAGAGTCTTTGGTTTGACTCTGAAGATAAAGTCCAACTTTTGGTAAATAATTCCTAGAAAGCATACGCAGACGAACAAAGTGGTTTGCAAATACATTGACACGAACCTAAAACATTTTTCGACTATCGCAGCAAAATCAAACCATTCGCCACTACTTGAAATTCAACCAGAACAGCAACAACAACAAATATGAGCCCAAGCCTAGTACAGTATGGCATAGTCATCAATTCTACAAAGAGAATGATTCCTGCTTCTATCTTTTACTGTTTTCTTCGTTGTTGGCATGAGCGGAAAAGTGTCATTGTTTTAGTTACTTGGAATTGTAAACAGACAACAACAACAACAACAACAGACAAGTTATACTGTATTACTGAGTGGTACATGGAATATCAATAATAGTTTTCGTCATAAAAGTACGAATTTGACCTATTTTTTACCATAAAGGAAAATTGTATTGTTGACTTTACAAAATAAAAGGGCATTATTTGCACACTTACGACTATTTCTGCACATTACTTTCAGTAGAACTATATACGGTCCTGATTTTGAACAACAAATAAAGTATCGAGTTACTTTACTGGTCGATTTTCGATTTTGCTTGTACCTGTTTGAGACAAATCTTTATCTTTTGATTCTTGAAATGAACTTGTTTGTTATCCCATGATAATATGATGAGGCAACTAGTCGTCACTTCTTTTCCGAAAACGTCGACGAAAAAACTTTTCAGAAGCTTTTTTCATTGGAAATCCCGATCACATAGAGTCATTTTGTCCCGTGATAGTTGCGTTGCATTTGTAGGGATAGGCAATTGATAGTCCAAGTGATCAATTCGAGACAATTTCGTCAGTTGAATCAAGTAATCTTTGACAAGTGAACTTGCAGTATCATGAAAGTGTACAACATACTGTTTTCTGTGATCGAAAATACAACTACTGACTATATATGATACAGAACATTGTCCATATGACGAAACTACACCCTTTGAAGACTCATGCTTCAGAAGCAGTAGTCCATCTTACTCGATCGACCATAAGACAAGATTCATATGCGTTCTTTCTCTTCTATAACGATAAAATAATAGAATGCTGAAGATCGTTCTTCTTAAGAGTTGTAGTATGTTCTAAATACAGTTGAATGCTCATTGTACAAGAAAAGGGATGAAGATGATAGAAAGTAGTATTCGAAGACTGCGGGATGATGTCAATTCAAAGAAAGAATCAACTAGATTGCAGTCAAAGTTCTGTACAAACTATCTATTGGGATTAGAAATTGAACTTGTCCTAGTACGACCTACTGGTTGTTTTCCCTTATTCATATGAATTGTCATAAAAGACAAAAATTTATGTTTTACATAGCATATACTTTTCAGTGAAAGAATATAGAAAGGTCAGTTGAAAAAAATTCAAGGAAAAGAAGTAAATGGATGCTTCCCTGGCTTCACAGGGTTAAAATATCAGACCTATGTTTCACAGATTTTGAGGTTGATCCTCACAAAAAGCAGAATCAATTCTGTGATTTTTACACAAGTAGCAGCAAAACACAAACTAATAGTCATGTTCTAACTTCAGGACTTTTATTGTATCCTTTGCTGCTTGAACTTTTTTTACAACCTTTGGTGGTTTCCATCCACCTCTTAATCTTAGACTATTAACACAATTGATTCAAGTCATAAATGACAATGTATTCTATGCCGTACCAATAATACCTGGTTCTATTGATGAGTTGAATTTGAATCTAATTTCAGAGTGACATCAGAAACAATTCTGGTTACAGCTGTATTGAAGGAAGTAATAATCACTTGCTTTAGAGTACTCTGAATCTTACCACTTCTAGTTAAATCTCAACGTGACACGGCACAACTATTCTAGTAGATACGTAACAAAAGGTTTATTTGGTTTCTTCCTTCTCAACGTATCTAGAAACTGGTTACTGTTTTATATTACTTGAATTGTATACTGAATTCAATGATTTACTGTTCAATGGAAAGAAAGTAAGATATTTCTTGATACTGCTCATCTAAGATGACTTTTTGTGTAGGAGTTGGTCACTTGTTGATAACTAGTCGAATATCTCATCAAGAAGAAATTCTGTTTCATAAGTAAATGAAATGTCCTCTATGGTTGATTCAACTTTTTGAATTCTTAGAGATCATACTGAATTTATCGAAAGAGTTTAGTCATTATCCCGAGAAAAACGATTTTCCATATAGTATTAATAGTAGCACTAATACTAAGAATAAAGAGGCTTGGCCAAATAATACTTGGTTTAAAAAAAACTTGGTAGTAGCAGAATGCCCAATAATTCCTCCGCAATACTTGCACTTTATTTGCGATACCGGATATCTTTTTCTTGATCGTTTCATCCTAGATAGCTTCGCGAATCGACTCAAACCATGAATCGCAATATAACTTTGCAGCGCCACGAATATGTTACTACTAGTTTATATATTTTGATAGTAACTAGTTGTTTGTTCAGATATAAATATGTCAAACTGTATTTGATTCAATTCATAACTAACTGTTTTGAAGTACCTTCAGTTATATAATTTCGCTCCAACCATGCATTACTGAGTAAGGTATAGCCATTTGGCAGACAAGAATCAGGAATCAGATGTCAATTTATTTCAAGTATTCACATCTAAATGCGTTGATTGTTAGAAACGTTCAAAGTTGGCTATTGAAATACAGCCCTAATAATGAATGGAGTCAATGTGTTAGACAAGATAACGGCACAACTCGATGCATACAAAAGTTGAATCAACGTTTTCATTCAAAACCAATTAGTTGATAGTAAGACTAATATACGCTGTTATCTTTTAAGGAGTATCTAAAAGAGAGTTGGTTAAATTGTCATTATGTAGACATTGGGTTATCCAATAGAGTTTCTGTTAGATAGTGTTTGTATAAGATGGCTTCTTTAAGGTAGAATTGATACTTTATTGACCACTAGTTGTCGAGTTGATAAAGACTTTGTACCTTTGCACTTGAAACCTTGCTGTTGTATGTACAGAGTCTTTATATCCGAAGCAGTGTTTTATGTGGTCTTTAGGTACCCTGTATGCTTGATTCAGTGTCGAATTGTCCAAGATTATTTTGAATTGTCTAAAATATTCTAGTCCTTATTCTAAAAGGATGATTTACAGACTATTATTTGGAT
Organism: Galdieria sulphuraria; assembly: GCF_000341285.1. Classification (NCBI taxonomy): domain Eukaryota; phylum Rhodophyta; class Bangiophyceae; order Galdieriales; family Galdieriaceae; genus Galdieria; species Galdieria sulphuraria. The sequence continues at coordinate 4,988 of NW_005178304.1, forward strand.
CACTTAGAATCATGTCGAAGATCAATTCATGTGAGAATCACTGGGTAAGAATTTGAATTGCAACAAAGCATCAATTTTCCCTTGATATTTGTATGCTGTTTGCACTACTGGACAGGTGGTCGACCATAATTCAGTTTAGGTACATTTTTCTAGAATATTGAGAACGTGTTACTATTGATGAGCATAAATCAATCAGCATCCACTATTCTTGTATCTGTACGGAATTCAATTGAACTTTGTTTGAATCCAATTGTTCCTATCAATATTGGTGGAGCACGTTCTCGTTTTGCTGTCTTGGTACCAAGCTCAAATTGCGTCATAGAATCATTATTTCTTTTGATAAAGTCATTGTGCTAAAAGTCTATTGCTTGTTTCTATTGACTGGTCGGAGAGTAGTCATCATCTTGTTATCTTATTTTTTCAAGAAAGTTGGAATAATTACCGAACACTAAAAACTGAACTTTAATTGAAATAAAGTATGACAGCGATAAACTATACTATTCATAGACCACAGAATCATTTGATTTAGAACAAGATTCAACTAGATTGTAGACGATTGGTCACAAACGAGCTGCGAAAAGACGCAACGTAACCTTCTGATACAAGCTATTCAATCTTCCTTTTTCATGTTTATATGTTGTGTAGTACAAGATGAAGAAAATGATTCCTTTCATTTCAACTTTTATAAAACTCGCTGAACCAGAGAATACCCCAATTTGCTTTGGAAGAAAATGTATGATGAAAGATATAAAGTGAAAAAAGAAAGAAATGGCTTTCTAGTTTAATAGACTACAGAGATAGTGTTATGAGCCAAAAGTCTTGACTTTGATTCTCACCAGAAACATCAACGATATACAATCTTACTTGCAGAATCGTTATTTGCATTTCTGTAGACATTATGCTTTATATAGTTGTAACTTTCTTTACTAGTTTGGAAAGTTTATACAACAACATTTATAGGAAGAACAATATCAAGTTTACGATTCAACTCGATCTCGATACTATTATTCCATGAAGAAGGATATCACTCCTCATCATACTCGACGAATGGTTTTAGATTCAAACTAATCAATCTTATGTCAATCAACAACTTGACCGGAAAAAAGTTGCTTGTATTTATTTCATTGCAAAAATCATTGAGGTCTTGGTATGAACTGTTGGAAATGATTATAAAAGCAGAATTTACTGTTTGATTTGCACATTTGACGACAACAATAACAGCAACTCTTAGAAGAGACAGGACAACACTTCTCACTACAGCATTATTCTCGAAGAGTAATAGGCATACTATTCTTCTATAGTTCGTCATTTATTTAGAA
>NW_005178303.1:0-6304 GCF_000341285.1 Galdieria sulphuraria
GGTTAAAACGTGTTGGCTCTAAATGAAAGGAGGTACAGCATCCGTATTAGAAGAGCTGCCACTTTCGTACTCATCCCCGCGTTTTGCTGGAGTTGGCTTACGAGGACCCGATGAGGAGTATATTGTTATTGCTAGGAATGGAGTTGATATAGTTGATAGAAAGATTTCGTACGGGAGAAGCCACCATATCAACGCTCGTTCTCCAATTCTGCAGCCGACGCTCTTCTTCTTCCATATCCTTTCTTAGCCCCCAAACAATGGGCGTGATGATTTTCCAATGAGAAGCAGCAATCGACAAAGCCCCGATAAGGATCGCCATCGCTACAGCAGGGTTGGAGATTAAATCGGAACTCCCTGTTGGTAGCATGATTTTTTTGTTTTGCAGTTAAATTTCCCTTAGAAATGAAGCTAAGCATTTTTTTTTGTTCGTTAAAATGGACAAAGTTTGTTCTTCGACGTTCCTGGAAGAGAGTCGTCTTACCGGAGAAGAGTATGTAACCAAATTGAGGAAGCGGTTACATCCCGATTTGGTGAAATTTCTTTTGAAAAACCAGGACGACATTCAGAAACTTTGGGACGAAGAACAACTATTTCCTATTTCCAATCTTTCAGCAAGCGTGTTAGTCAGAGGATACTTACTTCGAGGACGCTTCGGAGGACAGCCTGAAGAAACTCCGAAGCAAATGTTTTTTCGGGTTGCCGCATGGCTTTGGTACCCTGATATGGAAAAAGTGACGCATTGTTATAAGCAGCTGTGTCATGGTTTCTATATTCACGCATCTCCTACGCTCCTCAATGCAGGAACGGATTCTTATCAATTAGCTTCTTGCTTTTTGCTGACAGTGGATGACTCATTGGAAAGCATTTACGATAGTTTGAAGGAGGCGGCTACCATTTCCAAATTCAACGGAGGTCTGGGAGTTGATCTTTCTCGAATTCGTCATTCAGAAATTCGCGACATCGGAATGTCTAGAGGAATCGTTCCTATTGCGAGATTGTTCAACGATACTATTCGAATGGCGGACCAATTGGGAAACAGAGCAGGCGCTGCTACTTTGTATCTTCCTGCATGGCACGTCGATGTCTTCATGTTTTTGGAGCTTCCTGTCAAAAATGGTCCGGTGGATTTGAGAGCATACGATGTGACTTTGGGGTTGTGGATGCCTGACTTGTTCTATAAACGTTGTTTGGAAAATGGTAATTGGAGTTTGTTCTGTCCAGCAAAAGCCAAAGGGCTAACTGAAGTTTATGGAGAAGAATTTGAGAAACTGTATTGTCAATACGAAGAGGCTGGTGTCTTTTCGAGTGTAGTGAAAGCGAAAGATTTGCTTCTTCAAATTGCTAGGGTTCAGCTTCAAGCCGGTATGCCGTTCATTTTGAATGGAGACCATATCAATCGGTTCAACATGCAAAAAAATATAGGAATAATTCGTTGCTCTAATTTATGTACCGAAATTGTGGAAGTTTGTGATAGTTCCACATTGCCTCTTGTAATTTGGCCTCCATCAACCTGTCGAAGCTAGTTAATGAACAAACCGTTGAGTTTCAGTTTGATTTGCTCGGTAGCATAACGGAAGAGCTGGTTGAAAATTTGAACCGTGTTATCGACCGCAATTACTATGTCCTGAACAAAATTGAAGCTTGCAATCTCAAAACGAGGCCATTGGGGATTGGTGTTCAAGGATTTGCAGACTGCATTTACAAGCTTGGTCTTGGTTTTGAGGATGAAGAAGTTCGAGCGTTGAATAAGAAAATTTTTTCGTGCATTTACTATCATGCATTGAAAAAGTCTTGTGAGCTTGCAGTTGTAGATGGTCCTTATCAAAAATTTCAGAATAGTCCGTACTCACAAGGTAAATTCCATTGGGAATTCTTTGAAGACGCATCACCTTCCTATCCTGAAATGGAAAGTTGGGAACAACTGCGGAGTCTGATCAAAACTTATGGGGTTCGAAATAGCCTTCTTGTAGCTTTGATGCCAACTGCTTCGACTTCTCTCATTTTATCCAATTATGAAGGCTTTGAACCTCCTTCGGGTCATGTTATTTCGAGAAGAGTAGCCGATGGGCGTCATATTGTGAAGAATCCTTATGTTGTTTGGACAGATGACCTAATTGAGAAATCGTTGGAGAACGATGGAAGTTTGCAGTTTGCGAAAGGTATGGAGCGCTTCAAAACTGCTTTTGAAATTCATCCCAAAGTGCTCATTGACCTCGCTGCTGATCGGACTCCATTTGTGGATCAGAGCTCTTCGTTTAGTTGGTCGATAAACTGCACTCCTTCCGAATTGGCCGATTTATTAGTGTATGCTTGGCAGAAAAAATTGAAAACAAGCTGTTACTATATTCATAGCAAGCCTGCTTCTCGACCTCAGTGTTTTCTGAATAGCGGAAAGCGCAGTTCTTCCAAAAAATGTTGCCAATAAATTTCTTGTTGTCGTGGCTTTCGAGGAAAAATGATTTCTGATAGTCAAAAGATTAATTTCAAAAAATAGAGCAAAAATTGAATTTTTCGGCAAAAAAGGGGTAGCATTTGTCGAGGAAGAATCATCGAAAAACGACGTCTTGTGAATAGAGATTCACGAACTTTCCTAAAGCTCAACATGAGTCTAAAGACCAAGGCAATTTTTCGAATTCGGAATTGACGAGGTTTTCAATGGTTATCGTGTTTTTTTTTTCACTGAGTCTTACAAAACAATTCCCATTACGAGAAATAGAACAGTTAGGTCGAATATCAAAACCCAGTTGACTATCAGTACTTTGGGAAATGGAAAGAGAATTCCTGTGATGGAAACTAGAATGGAAGCAGCAGAAACGAGTCCTGGGATGAGTGCAGAAGCTCCCAAGTTAGAAATGAAAGGAAGAATTTCATCTTCAATTTCTGTCTTTTCTTGTCGAATTTGGCTGCTTGTGAGAATGGGAAAAGTGAATTGCTTCATTAGCGACGAAAGCTGTATATCAAGCGCCCATTGAATGAACAGTCGAGAAGCTAAGACAAGCTCGATTGTCAGAATTAGAACAAAAGTTATCATCGGGTGACTTGGAAAACTGAACAATCCTCCTGTGAAAATAACCCCCAATAAGACTGCGATTGCTATGTTTTGAAAGTTCATGCTTGAGTAGCTTTTAAAAAATGGTGCAGTACTGGTGCATTAACCGACTGGACCGTCCAAACCGATGGAAAAAATTCAGCGAACAAATTGTTGGCAAGCTGCAGTTGGTTGTGCATCGATTCCCAGCAATTACAGGGGAATCGGTCGATTTGAGTGTGCTATCCATTCGAGCGTTGAGAGTTCTAGAGACAGGAACAAGGAAGGGCCATGAAGATCTCACAGGACGAAATTCGATCGGATGCTATCTTTCTCACCTAGCCTTGTGGGAAAAAAGCGTGGAGCACAATGAACACTTTTTTGTTTTTGAAGACGATAGCGAGCCTTCATTAACAGCTTCTTTAGATTTGGAAAAAAAAGTGAGCCAGGCTATATTAAGCATCGAGGAACCTTTCATTCTTTTCTTTGGTCTGCATAAAATGTCAATAGTACAAAATACTTCACCAATCATTGACAGCACAGATATGAAGTTGCATAAAATTGACTCTCAGAGAAGCCAACTATATGGCACCCATGCCTATCTCATATCTCCATCCGCAGCTAGAGGTATGATTTATTTTAGTCGTCCTATCGAAATGCAAGTTGACTCCTATATTGTAGCTGCTTCGAGAAAGGCGGGAGTTCAGCTTTTTCTAACGGAACCTCAAATGTTTTCACAAAGTTCCCAATTCTCAACCGACATTCAAATTATAGGCCTTGAACAAACCAATCAAGTCTTGTTTTGGTTCAACAAGTACGTCATTTCCTTGGTGTTTATAGTAGGCATCTGTTTTCTTTTTGCCTTGACGCTGGTGTGCATTCAGTGAAGAAAGGAGACAAAAAAAATAAGACTTTTCTTTTTTCCTCGAAAACTTAAGGTTCTAATTACGCAAATTGCATTCTTCGTTTGTATCTGTGATAGTGGCAAGGAGATCGAGGAGAAGACAGCAAGGCAGCTGAGTACTGTGGGTCCTGTTCCAATCGTTTGTAGGCTGCTCCTCCTACTATAATAGGGTAGTTGCTCTTTGGACTTTTGATGCAAGTTCTATCTGGACCCCATACACCAGGAGAAGCTCGGAGGCCTGCTTCTGGAGAAGCGACCGGACTCCTCTTACCCCCGTATCTGCAAGGAACTTGAGGTGCGCTTCGCAGCTGAGCTGCCATTCCACTAGAAGCTAACCTGTTGTAGGTAGGACCTCCTACTAAAATAGGGTAGTGAGTCACAGGATTTTCGACGCATGCTCTACCTCCTTCAGGACTTGCTAATCGCGGGCTGCCTTTTCCATGATATCGACAGTGAACTACTGGAGCTCGACGAATAGCTTCTGAGTACTGCGGATCCTGCGCCAGTTTTTGATATGTTGGTCCTCCGACTAGAATGGGGTACTTGCCGTTTTTAGGGTTGATTATACACTCACGAAAATCAGACATTTCTTTTAATGATACTATTTTTTTTATTCTTCTTCCAAAGAGACAATGTCAGATTTTTCGTTCGAAAAATTGATGAAAAAAGCCACAGTTGCAATGATCACAGTGAATAACGAGAGAAAGACGACCACTGATATCTCTATGATTTTCACTGAAGAAAACATTTTGTTTTTTTTTTTCAAAAAGAAAACTGGAGATCTTTTAAGGAATCTGGTAGGATTCCTCTTTTTTCCGCATAGATCAAAGCCGTCGCGATTGTGTCTATGAGAATGAGGATGCTCAACGAAGAAAGAAGAAATATGCGTAGAACTGATCTATCCATTTATTTTTTTTCGTTTTTAGCAGCAAATATAATAGCCGTCATTATTACAGCAATAAGAAACAAAGTTACTATCAGGCTGATAGCGTAGATTCTGTACGTCTTTATGGAAACTTTCATTAGAAAGGAATGGAGCTAGCGTATTTTAGAGACATGGTTGACGCAGCAGACGAGGAGTCGGCGTTCTGCAAAAGATTTATCAAGCTAGTTAAATAGTTCTCGGCATCTGTTTTGCTCAACGATTTTTGTGAAGCGGCTTGGTAAATGATAAGTGCATCCTTCACGCTGGAATGTGTTTGAGGGACGTTTTCTATCATGGCGAAGTAGGAAGAGTCGTAAGAGAAGGTATTCATCCAAAAAGCTGTATTTGGACTTGTGTTCATGACGTATTCCAATGGTAAATTGTAGTTTGAAGCAAACTTGTAGCAGGCAGCCAGTAGTACAGCTCTAACAAGCTGCCTTTCCGTTATATCAGAAGAGGCCAAACCTGCTTGAAGTTCAGCTGAATATTCCACTGAAAATGTAGTAACTGAAGCAGATATGGAAACAATGTAGAAAAAATAGTAGAAAGCGTAAGCATCGACTCCCAATAGAACTACTATAATCGCAAAGTAAATCCACAGTTCTACTTTCTCGTTCATTTTTTTTAAGGAGCATCCCTCTCTCAAAAAAAGATGGAGACTGCATCTGAAGAAATTAGAAAGCAGGTGGAATTTTATTTTTCTCCAAGTAGCCTCTCCCGTCGGGGTTTTTTACGAGACATAGTAAAAACAATGGGCGGAGTTCCTATCGATAAACTTCGTCGATTCCGAAAAATTTCGGAGATTCTCAGCAGATATGAAATTCCAGAAGATGACCAAGAAAACCTCATACATGAAGCTCTAAAAAATTCATCCTGCATTTCATTCGGAGTATTAGCAAAGCCGGTAAACCCAGTATTTCGAAACGAAGGAGTAAGAGAAAGAACTTATTTTCATCAATATCGTAGCGAAAAAGAAGAAGCTTTTACTATAGAACAATTAACCGATATTTTTTCGGAATACGGTAAGGTTCTTTCTGTGAGAAAAACTGGAAGGGGAGCTTATGTAGAGTTCGATTCAGAAGAGGCAATCCATAAGTTGTGCGAATTAAAATGATATCCGCTGTGGTCATTGCCGCTATCGTCGCGGCAGGATCTTCTCTTTTTCTTTCTGGAGTGAAAACTATCGACGACTATTTCATAAGCAAAAACGGGAAAAACAAGAAGAAAATCGCAAAATTGAAGAAGCAGCTAGAAAAACTGCGAGAGGAACTCGGATCAGCTCCAGATAAAGAACTAGAAACGACAATGCATGACTACCCTGGAGTGTCTGTCGAAACCCAACTTCGATGGATGGCTGAAGACATTATCGGTTCCCTCGATTCACAGGAGAACGACGTGAAAAGATAAAAAAATATAAGGAAAGACTGAAGGAGTGAAGAAGGTAGGA
>NW_005178302.1:0-6293 GCF_000341285.1 Galdieria sulphuraria
CTTGACTATAATTGATCCAATCAATAAAGAACCACATAAACACAGTTCCCATCATTCTAGAAGAGAAATGACGAAGGATAACATAAAGATCCAATAAATCATATGATTTCTTTCTCAATTTTGCATCAGCTTCAAACATAGCAGAATCTCGCATACGAACTCGAATAGCAAGAACAATGATACAAGGAATCAATCCCAACCATAGGAAAGTCTCCAAACCACTTGAGGATGACAATTAGGTAATACTACTCCAGTTTTCGAAGCAGTGTCAATAAACACATTGCGACAAGCAGCAGCAACTAAAATCAACTGCAAAACACTCGGAGTATTATTACCAACGACTTCCATAAACATAACCAGCAAAGATACGCGACGTCCTCGATTCTTCCTACTCACGTCTTCACTATCTTCCATAACATTGGGAACATTACAAGTATATTCTCCGCCCATTCCCAATCCGACTATTGCTCTACCAACAATAATCATCCAAAACATTCCATCTGTACTTGTTCCGTTGGCAGCGACAGAAATGACGGAACCGAGAATAACCAATGAAGAGCACATAATAAGACCGGCTTTTCTGCCCACCACATCAGCAATAAAACCGAATATGATCAAACCAAACAAAACACCATAAAGGACACTAGTTGATAGTGCTGACTGTAAGAATGAGCTGTCATTCACAGTATGATACACATCGACGTAAAGAGTCAACAAAATAGCGCCAACTTGGTACATATAACCGTTCACTAGGAAACCAAGTGCTGTTCCAATAGCGTTGAACCTCAAATACGACTTGTCCAGCTTTTCGCCTTGTTGTTTTCCATCTTCTGGTTGTGAATTGTCTTGTTCAAACTCTTGAGACCTTCTATATATTTGGTCAGGAGCAATATCCACAATAGGGTCTGCCATAACTAACTGATCAAGAAACGCACAAACAATAATTACGAAAACGACGTAAGACGATGGCCGTAGTCTTAAGTAGATGGGCAGAGGGGGGTGGGTCTCTTGGACAACCTGAATGTATTCGCATTTCCTGCCATTGTCTATCCAATAAGTTGGCCCTCAATAGCAAATCACTTTGTCTATTCAATTCGACTGTCGCTTGTACAGGGATGGAACACTATTAGAAAAGTTTCTAGAAAAATAAGGAGAAGAGTGGAACTTTGGGGGAATAGTACAACATAGTAGAGTATGAACTTATCAATTGTGTTGGAAATCTGTAGAAACAAACTGGGGTGAAGAGAGCTAAAGAAAGGCCCAAGTTGTCTTAGGCGTCGATAGAGAGAACAACGAATATTTTGTTCTTCTTTAAGACACAACGCGTGACAGACCAACTTTGGTAGTACGGTCACTGAGCACTCGACCTCTTTTGTGGCATATTGGAAACCCTATGGGAAAGCAAATAAAGGCAGGCAACTTGAAGAGTGATCACTTTATTGATATCTCACTCCTTCCATAACAACGTTGAGAAACATTGCTCCTCACGAAGAAGATTGTTCTTGCTGCTCCAACTCACGATAATACTTGTCTACCGTTTCTTTGTAGCTGAGATGCCACTTACGGAACAACAACGCAAACTAAACCCAAAAACATAATAGTTAGTATGCAAGTCGGAAGGTTCCAAAAGGCAATATCCCTTCTCGTTCTCGTAGGGAAACTTTGAAGCTTTACAACTTACCGCAACACCAACACCAATACCGATAGTTATCTCTCTTGTTACACTAAGTTTAGGAGCGGACGACACGGGGTTTATTTTGGCCATAATTCGATTGAATTAAAGAAGAATGGAAGATTGTTAGCTTAAGAAATGTTGTCGACTCCAGTTAAGATGAAGAAAGAGCCATTTTCGAGTTGGAGACCAAGTCAACAAAGTTGGAAGCATCGTTTCCAACAACCTTATCAGTTTCAATTACCACAAGGTGACATTCTTACTTTGGATCAAGCACCCTTTACGAGCAAAACTTCTAAAGACCCAGGTGACACCGGATGTACCTTGTGGGATTCTTCTCTAGTATTGGCACAGTTATTGTTGAATAAACCAGAGTGGGTAAAAGATAAAAGAGTAGTAGAACTTGGAAGTGGAATAGGGTTATTGGGATTCCTCATTTCTATCCTTGGTGCACGACAAACCACTTTGTCTGATCTGGACTCTACGTTGAACTTATTACGAGGAAATATGGTTAAAAATAAACACTTACTTGGAAACAAAGACATTCAGATTATGTTGATAGAATGGGGAGACCAAAAAGTATTGCAACAACCCACATTACAAAACACGGAGGTATGTATCACTCTTTTGGTAACTTAAGTTCTACAAAGTAAGTCCCTAGGTGGTAGTATGTTCGGACCTTGTATATCGAATGGAATCAGTGCAACCTCTAGTTTCCACACTTTGCAAACTTTGTAATCTGAAAACTAAAATATTGTTTGCGCAAGACAATCATCGACCAGAGGTAAAAGACAGTGCTTTAAGAATGCATTTTGTAGATAGCCATATGGAATAATAGGTAACCCAAACATGGGAACGAACTATGCAACCTTATTTTCATTATCATACAATACCCAAAGAATGGCTACATCCGGAAATACAGTCTGAAGATATTATCGTAAGAATATATCAAAAAATAGATTGGTAAATGAATGAATGATACAAACCCCTTATCTACTTTTTCCTTAAAGAACTATATCACGGAATCACTTTGAAAGCCTATTCTATCTTGCGTATATGTCCAAGATATCTTCTCTCTCCAAAACTAATAAACGATACTGAAATTCCTTTCCAACTCATATCTTAGCTGTACAACAAACCTACCAGTTAATATAATAAGTACGACTAGTATGTTCCCATTCGTTAAAGGGATAAATATAGGACGGTTTGATGGGATAAAGTACAGGCTTAGTTCCCCAATACTTTTCAAAGACTCCACGAATAGTATGGAAAGACATATTCCAAATGTTTCTCAAACGAAACCAAAGCCAATAACTAAAGGACTCTTGCAATAACTTTGCCATTCAGTTTTTCTTAAAAACACTGTTCCAAAACCTACAGATTTTCTTGTCGAAGGATTGTAATCCTCTACAGGATATATAAGTTCACCAGGTTTTCTGCTTTGAAACCTCGGCTCTCTTCCAACTGAAAGATAAAACTCTTCAGTCAATAATGGCCGTCGTTCTGATATACAATAAAACGTGTGTCCAAGAATAGACGTATGCCTTGGTTGCCAAACAAGTCTACAAGGCAAAATATAGAAAACTTGCTCTTTTACAGTTCTGTTCACCAAAAGTAAACTATTGGACATCTAAAACAAACACTTGCCAAGACAGAGATATGAAAGTGACTATTTACAATTGCGATATGTTCAAACATTTTCTCTTAAAAAGGGTGCTTCCCAACGGTTCCATGCAACTAAGACTGCATGTTGCATAAAAGCTGCACAAACATAAAGAGCTTCTTTCGAAAAACCACAAGGAAATGAAAAAAAGTAAATATGAAAGGCTAGGAAATATACAAAGAATAGTCGAGGTAAGTAATAACGTGAAACCCAATGACGACGACTGATAAGACAAAAAAGCTCACAAACCCATGCAAGAACAAGAACCTAAAAATAATATCAACTTTCAACAAAAACATTGCATAATACTCATTACCAGAAAAGCAAGTAGATAATCGTCAAAGAATTCGAGTAAAAAGAACAACATTCCAGTAATAATAGGAACAAATACGGCACCTTCCACAGAATATCTTATTAATAAGCCAGTAATGGAAGTCTGATAAAAGATACTTAGTCAATTGAAAAAGAATACCGATCATGCTTACTTGATGAGTTCTTCTCTGCTGTAATTCCAAGGTAAGTTTTACAACACGTGAGCGAACTTCTCTTAGAGCAAAGGTCACCAAAGTTCCAGTAATACCCATAATAAATATTGAGGTGGCCAAAACATTGCCTTTTCTCGCCACCCATGAAAAACTAAATCATGTCAGTTGGAAATGCTCCATACAGGACAAAATATTATAGCTTGCCTTCGTTTATACCAGGAAGATTCCCCTTTAAAGTTAACATCAAATATCACATCCAAATGAATAAGATGTCCATTCAGCAACTGTAAAATGTAACCTCTATATTGAAAATACTGTGCTACTGCATTCACCAATATGGTGTCATATCCTACAAAACTTTCTAAAACCATCTTTCGAATAAACCAGTTTCCGAAACAACGATGATTCAAATCTATCTCAAGTGTAGCAAAAGTGACATTGTATCTAGGCCACGAATCCTGATTGAGAAGTAGTAGTCCTTTCTCTGATGAGTAACGAAGCACTGTTGGTCTTAAAAGAATACTTTCTAAAAATTCTTCGAAAGCTCCCTTTTTCGCTACTGGAAAACTTAACCACTCTGGGGAAACTGAAGCAGCCTTCATTTCTTCATAGCTCCAAAAACTGCACTTCGAGTTGGGCTGCTTCATATTTTCACTATGAAAATTCGACTTGAACATCTCACCCACAACCTGAAATTGCAGTATATCCGGCATAACTCCGTTCGCTCCACTGCAATTCTTTAATAAAGGTTCTAGAATGGACTCACAACTGCTGTTCGCTACAAAGTGTATGTGCATAGTCCAAACTATAACCAAGGAAGCTATTGCGTGAATAAACGCCATCATTTCCAATTTACTGCCTATACTTTGCAACACGGCAGCAACACTTCGTTGAAAAAGAGCAGAAAACGTCTCTTGCGGACGGGATAAAGAACAAACCCAGTGGCGCACCCAACGTGCCCAGTTGGCAAACCACATGAGACAAAGTGAAACAGGCGAGTCAAGCTCTGGGAAAAAACCACTAGAGTGAATTCTCTGCCTGTTTTCTGTTCTCCTCCGTGTTCGCGTTGAAGCAAGCATGTTCACGTGACTAATGGCTTTGAGGCTACTGAAATACTCAAAGGGCAATTCCAAAGTACGACCAAGTCAAAGCTAGTAGCTAGATGTCTCCAATCTCTTTTACAAAAAGTAAGCCAAAAGGACTTAAAGACCTTACGTATCTCCTCGGTAAAAGCTATTTCTCCTTCTCATAAGCAGCACAACCCCAAAGAAAGAGAGATTCTGTCTAATTGAAGTTGTATCATAGCATTTTTCTCGATGTCAAAGTAAAAAAAAAGGCGCGCAAGGCTTTCCATATAAGCAAACAGTGCCATAGTACTCTTTGAGAGTTTTATTATGATTTGGGGTTTAACCAACTCTTCACCTAGATACATATGCTGTGTTTTGCAACCGGTGTGCTGCTTTACTTCCAATGAATATTCTTCTGTTCTAAGGTCTCAATGTCATCAACGAAACAACTGTTGTAAAAGAAGTTTCAAAATTATTATATTATGTCAAAGGAAAACACCGGGAGAAATAGTCTTTGTGGGAGCGGGACCTGGTGAAAAGAAATGGCTGACTTGGGCAGCTGTGAAAGAGTTGAGAAAAGCGCAGGTTGTACTTTATGATCACCTCGTTGACAAGGAAATCCTCAAATTATGCAATAAAGATTGCGAACAGTTTGAAGTAGGAAAGGCTATACACTGTTCCGAAGATACTAGAGTGTTGCAAAAGGTATTCTTTGCTGGTATCCTGTCTACGTCCTTCTAGCTTAAATTCGTTATATAAGGATATCCATAATTTGTTGGAGCATTACTATCGCAGAGGAAAATATATTATCCGATTGAAAGGAGGAGATCCTGGTATTTTTGGGAGACTGGCCGAGGAAATAGATCATATCAAAGTAAGCTGAAAACAGATTGCCTTGTACCAAGATAAAGTGACTTGATAAAGAGCTTTGGTGGTAAATATCGTTTAGTTCCTGGAATTTCTAGTGTCTTTGCAGCTCCGCTTTTAGCCGGCATTCCATTGACACATAAGAATTGGAGTAAAAGTTTGACTATAACAACCGGGCATGACTTGTCACAGCTGGACTTTAAGGTACATGGAAAGACCTTTTCAAAGCAGGTTCACTGTTTTAAATTATGTAAAAGCTATTGGCAAAATCAGAAACATTGGTATTCGTTATGGCAACGAGAAATTTATCAGAAATTGCACAGAGGCAAGTACAACGGTTTGTTATCTTTTCGGGTGCATTTTGATGGCATTGTTCAGATTAATAGAAAATGGCAAATCTTCCGATACTCCTGCAGCAGTAATATACAATGCAGGTATGTTTAATCAACAAGAAGTTTTTGGGACTTTGAAGGAATGGGCTTCGAGAGAACTGAAAGTACAGTTTCAGCCTGGGACTGTAGTTGTTGGCAAAATTGTTG
>NW_005178301.1:0-6288 GCF_000341285.1 Galdieria sulphuraria
GTTTGTAGGGTTGAATGCCAATGTTTCTCGAATGTGGATTATCCACAGACTTGAAAGCGTTCCTTAAATTCGATAAAATGTCTTTGCCAATAACGTTTTCTACATCAGCTTCAGAAAGAATAACCAATTCACAGTTGTGAGGAATCAAGAATTCTCCAACACTATCGCCAAAAGAATAACAACGACTAGAATAATTCAAGTCCTCAGATACGTTGGTTGCTAACTGAGTACTCATAATAATCAACATACAATGCCATGTAGAATGACTAGTCAATACTTGATCATGAACTGGTTTTAAAAACTTGTGAGCTTCTTCCAAAATTTCATTCCATCGAATACCATTACGACTCCATCGGCCTTTACAAGCAATACCCACATCATCAAGTTCTTCTCATTCGTTCTTCCATGCAACTTGAATAATATATCTGGACTATAGGATGTTGAATGAAATGGAATATATATCTTTTCAAATTCTAACATTTCTTCCACTATCCTTTCCCATTCATTGCTTCCAAATGTCATTCTCTCTGTTCCTGATACAGCTCTGGTATAATGTATAGATTTCATATAATAAGCAGCAGATTCGGAAGAAAATTGGAAATTCATTTCATTCCAAACACGAGACAATTGACCAAGAGTAGAAAACATTGAGCTGTTTGTAGGATGCCGAGAAAAATGTAAATAAAACAGTGTAGCAATAAGACCTTCAAAAATTCGACATTTCGACTCATAAAAGAATTCAACAGATTGAGACTTGAGAGTTTGTAAAAAGTAACCATTCTAAACGATCATCCTTTAAGCCTTGGTCAATATATTCAATCAGTAACTTGGGAATCAACACTTCATAGCGTTCGTTGTGGTCTGGTTCTATAACCAATCGACGATAGAGACACATATCTGTAACTAGGTCAAACAAAAACACATCAGAATTTGAGCTTACTTGCACAGTTTCATCAAAATCAAATCGAATACGATACAAAGATAATAACGTAAGCATTCTTAACAAGCGCTTACGCTGCTCACTGAGACTTATCAGACGAGGTAAGAATGGCGCAACACAATAATTTGTTACTAGAAAGCTATTCATTATGATCAAGAAGGTTTCCTTAGATAATAAGAAATTGTTGTTGGATAATTTATACAGCAAAAGGTAACTGATTGCTCGAACAAGTAAACCAGGAACACCACCAGTCAATTCCAACAACAATTCTGCAAGTTCACTAGTTGAGAAGTCTTCGTGACAAAGAATTTCTGAAACCTTTGGGCTCCCAGGGAATAAAAAGGAAGAACTTTTCTCCAAATGTTCCACGATACTATGTTTCTCAAGCGGCGAAAGAGGAATAAATACTAACTGAACCCTTGAGACTGAAGCTACGTAATTGTATATATTTAAGCCTTCACTTTTCCCAACAACTATAAAAAACAAGTCGGGTTCTTTGCACAATTGACTAATGATACCGAAAAAGTCGTTGTAAGGTCGAACCACACCTTTGTCATTCTTCTCCAGTTCAAAAAAGGTTCCCTTTGTATCAAACACACCAACTTCGTCAAATGCCACAAGGAGATATTGATCGGAAGGAATCCTTAGTATATCTCGTAAGAGTGGAACTAGGTTGGAGGGTTCCATATCCACTATTTCGAAGGCTTCTTTCTTTCGCAAAATTTCCGCGCCAACTTGAGAGCAGGCAGCCTTTATTAACAAATAGTACACTGCCCACTTTAGGTTGCGTTCTTTCGGTTCTGTGGGCTCCAACTCCTTCAAATCCACAAAGAGCAATGAAGCCCTTTTCAGCTTCTCCAGGAAACCTCTTCGGTTGGCCTTCTCAGACTCACCAACGTAATCGAGACCTATCAGTGCACTTTCACCCATATTATTCACCAGTTCCAAGTAATTTTGTACGAATTTTGTCTTTCCACTTCCGAAGAGGTGGGGACCAAAGGGTATGACTGGTTTGAAATGGCGACCAAGTTTACGTAGAGTGTATAGCCTAAATAACTGCAGTGTTACTACACCAACATCTTGTTCTCGGTCTACTACAACCATGTCATACACGCTTTCTGCTTCAAGCTCACTAGACATATCGTAAGCTATGAAGTAAACTATGCGACAGTAAAATACAACAATGATCGATCAATCTTCTTCCAACAGTCCAATGCTCTCAAACTCTTGAGAGCGACGAAAGTCTTTCGAAGCTTAGGACAAGTCTTGATAAGAACATGATTTGCCTTTTAGATAAAAACTATCTTTTTCATTTTTTGTAATAAAGAGTGGATATTGGTTTCTGTGCAATTGTATATAAAAACAACTTCTCTGAGCTATTAGAAAATAGACCAGCTGAGGAACCTTCAACTTGAGGCGAACTATAAATAAAGTCTATGACGAATACAATACCTTGTATAAAACCCATTTATCAACACTTTGAGACACTCTCCTGAGAAGTAACAAGAAGCAAACAAGACCTGTCAAACTGTGACAGTGACTTTTACAACAATAGGCTTATTTTGATTTTCGTGGTTAGTATCATATTAAGACAATAATCCTCAGAGTGAAAGCAAATAAGTTGTAACCGAGTTTCAAACATACAAAAAAAAGTTTACTTGCTCTTCAAAACAAATCACAAAGGGAAGGACTGAGTTAGAATCTATTGCCAACTTAAGAAACTGTTACGGATTCTATTAAGTAAATCTAATCCAAAATCCCAAAAAGTAGGATTATGAGAAACATGAAATGCTCTTTCAAGTCCATTCAATATTTCTTTGTCAATCAGCATTTCCATATCTCTTTCACAAAGAATAACAAGTTCACAATTATCAGGTACTTTGAAAGAATCATTTCCAATGAACATTCCACTGGAGTAACAACGACTCTGATTACCCAACTCATTAGAAACATTCAATGATAACTTTGTACTAACAATAATAAGCATACAATGATGATAATCCATTGCACTGGATAAGACTTGATCATATAAAGGATCTAAAAATTTCTTGGCTTCATCTATAATATCTGACCAGCCAATTCCTTCCGACTTCCAACGTCCTTTACATGCAACTCCAACAGTAAGAACTTTGGGTTCCACAGGAGATTGTAATTTGAATATAATATCAGGACTATGAGAAGTAGCGTCCAAAGGAATGTAAACAGTCTCTAAATAAAGTGTCTCTCGAATAATCTTATTCCATTCAGTATTGGCAAAAGTTCTTCGACTCTTGTTCGATTCACTTCTTGTTTCTCTAGAACTAACAACAGACTTCATATAGTGAATAGGTGATATTGTACTCATTGGAAGTTTCATTTGTTTCCATATCGGAGACAATTGACACAACAATTCCCTCAACTCATTTCGATTCTTTGAAGACAACATCAAAACTAGCCGTAAAGCAACAATTCCTTCAAATACACGACACTTTGAATAAAAGAAACAATCTACTGGTTCGACATCAAGTGATCCAAGAAGTATCTTTTCCAAAGAAGAGATGGAAGGGTCCTTCTTGAAGATTCCAACAAATACTTTTGGAATAAGAATTTGGAAAGTATTCTCGTCAATAGGATATCGATAGAATCCCATTTCAGTGACTGCATCAAATAGATAAGACTCCGAGGACAATATGTCATCTACTTGAAACGGTATACGATAAAGAGCCATCATTAAAAGTAAATCAAAAACACTTTTTCTATCTTCGTCCAAATTCAATATTCGTTCCACAAATGGTTCAGCACAAATTCTTCGGAAATCGTAGTCATTCATACATGTCAAACATTCTTCTTTCGATATGAAAGGCTGATTTCTTGCTACTATATAATTCAAAAGCATATTTACTGCACGAGTCAACAAACCAGGAACTCCACCTGTACATTCCAATAACGAATCTGCCAATTCATTTACTGAAAATGAAGAACTACATAAGACATTACAAACCGGTTCTTGAGTAGGTGTCTTTAGAAGACTCCTTTCAAGGAATTCAACGATACTGGAAGCGTCCAAAGGTGATAAAGGGATAAAATGTAGTATAACTCTCGATAGCCCAAAAGCCACATCATTCTTAATACTTAAACCCTTGCTTTTCCCAACAACTATAAAAAACAAGTCGGGTTCTTTGCACAATTGACTAATGATACCGAAAAAGTCGTTGTATGGTCGAACTCTACCGTCATGGGTTCTCTTGAAATGAAATTCGTCGAGACTTTCGTCAAGGACACCAATTTCATCAAATGCCACCAAAAGATATTGATCGGAAGGAATGCCCAAAGTCTTCCGTAGCTCTGGAATTAGAAAGCTTGGATAGGGAGGAATGTGTCTGTAGGCTTCATCAGGCTTCATAAACGGTAGACCCATCTGATTACAAGCTGATCGGTACAATAAATAGTAGACTGCCCACTTTAGGTTGCGTTTTTCCTCGATGGGTCGAGTTGGCTTCAACTTCCTCAAATCCACATAAAGCAACGAAGCCCTTTTCAGCTTCTCCAAAAAGGTTCTTCTCAAAGGGTCCGAAGCAAATTTCGACAGAAAAGTTTCACCAAACCTTTGCACCAACTCCAAATAAGTTCGGGCAAAGGTCGTTTTGCCAGAGCCAAAATGATGGGGGGCAAATGGTATGGTCAAGCGATAGTTGCAACTACTTGTTACACCCCTGAGTTGTTCTCTGTTGCTATGAAGATCATACAGTTCTTTTGTCACTCGAACAACATCTCTTTCACGATCTACTACCACAACAGACTCAAAGTTGTCCACAGCTTTCCACTTGTCATCCAAACTCGCCATCGCCAAAGTGAAATGAAACAACCTTCTGTTTATTTCGGAGTACAAATATAAATAAATGAACAATTGACTGTTTGTCGGTCACAACAACAACAAGGAAAACAGTAAAGGATACCAATCCAACTTCTTCTCTTTATCAACTGATGACTATGTCATACCCTTTATGGCTTGGACTGAGATGACTAGAACTATGGAAAAACGATCAATATGGCTTTTTCAACTATCGATATTCTTATTCTCGTATGCTAATATAATGGCAACTCTCATAGGGTACAAGAAGGATTAGAAGGAAGCCAATGTTTATTTCACAAGTTTTTTATGCTCTTTGAGAGTATAAAGCTATTGAACATGGCCCATTCTCACATAGATAAGAAAGTTTCTTTCAGAATTTTCGAGAGTAGTCATGAGAGTTCCGAGCAATATAGATTGTTCATGAAGAATTTGTTCCATAGACGTCTCTTTAGATTTTCTGTATTTTATGGAATAGTTTTTTCGTCACTTTTGCTTCATTTCGAAACACGGAACTAGAGTATGAACCAAGTCATTCTCTTTTGTAGTCTATTCAAAAGCTCCAGTTGAAATATTATTATTTAGTAGAAATGCAGAAACCCGCAAGCACAGCACTGCTTTATTCTCAGCAATCATCAAATTCCTTTCTCACGATATCATGACAAGTAGCAGCTTATCACTAAAGCTACAAAAGTTGATGATAGCAAAAGACAAAAGCAAAATAAATGTACAAAGAAGGATCCAAAATATCTCGTGGTTTTATCAAATCTCAGAAACAACATTGACTCACACAAGTGTATCATCAATACTCAATTTCTGTAAGAGTCAATAACTCCTGTTTCTTTCTCCTCTGAAAATAGTGGCATTTGATACTGTGAATTCTGTTAAGAGGAGAAAAGATATTTTCAAGAAAAATTCAATTCAATCGAATTGAGTCTATTCTATCGATTCTTTTCTCGTTTCTCACATTTGAATCATAGTTGAATTCTTTCTCCTCAATAGTCGATTATACATTTGAGGTGTTTTTGAAGGTAAACATGACTGTTTAGATTTAAAGGCTTTTGTTGCATCCTCTTGTACGATAAACTTTGTAAAAACCACAACTTTTAAAGATATACAAGAAAGCAAACTATAAAAAGTACAAAGCTGCTTTAGGAACGATATAACCCCAAGAGGGCTATTATCTCTTTCAATATAAAAAAGTAAAACTTTTAAAAGCTATGCAAATTCAAAGAACGATTTGTCCAGTTGAGTCCTATTCTTCTTCCATTCTCAACCATCAGCTCGTTGAATAAGTGAGTCACTATACAAAAGTTTCTTGCGTTAGGCACTTGGAAGAAGACTCTTGCGAAATATAACCTGATGGGTACACTAGTAGAGGCTTCCTTTTGGATATTGGTAACGAGAATCAAAGACAACCCAACGTTTCGTTTAAAAAACGGGTCTATCAATAGAAGAAATGTTCATTTCTACTAGGGACAAGTCAAACTTGAAAAAGAAGAGAAACGCCTTTTATCCA
>NW_005178300.1:0-6209 GCF_000341285.1 Galdieria sulphuraria
AAGCTATTGAACATGGCCCATTCTCACATAGATAAGAAAGTTTCTTTCAGAATTTTCGAGAGTAGTCATGAGAGTTCCGAGTGATATAGATTGTTCATGAAGAATTTGTTCCATAGACGTCTCTCTCTAGATTTTCTGTATTTTATGGAATAGTTTTTACGTCACTTTTGCTTCATTTCGAAACACGGAACTAGAGTATGAACCAAGTCATTCTCTTGTACAGTCTATTCAAAAGCTCCAGTTGAAATATATTATTTAGTAGAAATGCAGAAACCCGCAAGCATAACAGTCTTTTATTCTCAGCAATCATCAAATTCCTTTCTTACGATATCATGACAAGTAGCAGCTTATCACTAAAGCTACAAAAGTTGATGATAGCAAAAGACAAACCAAAACAAATGTGCAAAGAAGGATCCAAAATATCGCGTGGTGTTATCAAATCTCAGAAACAACATTGACTCACACAAGTGTATCATCAATACTCAATTTCTGTAAGAGTCAATAACTCCTGTCTCTTTCTCCTCTGAAAATAGTGGCATTTGATACTGTGGATTCTGTTAAGAGGAGAAAAGATATTTTTCAAGAAATTCAATTCAATCGAATTGAGTCTATTCTATCGATTCTTTTCTCGTATCTTGTCATTGCATAACCTTTGAATCATAGTTGAATTCCTTCTCCTCAGTAATCGGCTATACAGTTGAGGTGTTTTTGAAGGTAAACATGACTGTTTAGGATTAAAGCTTTTGCTGCATCCTCTTGCACGATAAACTTTGTAAAAACTACAACTTTTAAAGATATACAAGAAAGCAAACTATAGAAAGTACAAAGCTGCTTTAGGAACGAGATAACTCCAAGGGAGCTATTATCTCTTCCAATATAAAAAAAGGTAAAACTTTTAAAAGCTCTGCAAATTCAAAGAACGATTTGTTCAGCTGCAGTTGAGTCCTAATCTTCTTCCACTCTCAACCATCAGCTCATTGAATAAGTGAGTCACTATACAAAAGTTCCTTGCGTTAGGCACTTGAAAGAAGACTTTTGCGAAATATAACCTGATGGGTACACTAGTAGAGGCTTCCTTTTGGATATTGGTAACGAGAATCAAAGACAACCCAACGTTTCGTATAAAAAACGGGTCTATCAATAGAAGGAATGTTCATTTCTACTAGGGACAAGTCAAACTTGAAAAAGAAGAGAAACGCTGTTTTATCCAAGTTGCTCTACAGAGAATAAAAATGTCGTCAACTCGCAAGCAATATTCAGCAGAATAAGATAAAACAATTTATCTGATTCCTTTGCAGAGTCAAAATCTCAAATTGATATTGTGATTGTTATCCAAACCGGTAAAGGTCTTGTTCTTTTAAATACATTGGATCAATTTCGTCTATTAGTAAAGAAGAATATAAATGTAGAAATAATGGAAAAATAAGAATCTTTCATCTCTTCTTGGCAAAGTAAAAAAGAAAGGTGAATCTTGAAATATATGTGCAAGGAGAACCAAAAGCATCACCACTTTTACTGTTGTTATACCAGTCAAAACTCTCTACAAGTTCTTTATGTAGAGAACAAAGCGTGACCCTTGTAACTTTTGAGGCTCTATCCTCCTTATCGTAAGTAGTTTGTGTACGTATTTGTGTATAGTCAAAAGTATTCCCAACCTTTGAACAGTTTTTTGTTGTAGCCTTGTCCTCTGTATACTTTCCAATTCTAGAGTTGAATATACGATTTATTCTTCTTTATAACTCGTAATCGAACAAAGATTGTTCCTTGAGCGTAATTTGCATAGAAGGAAAGGTTCTAGCTCTCACAATGCAAGCCAAACAGAGTAAATGTCAGTGAAATTGGAAAATGACCATTTTACATCTTTAAGGAGTTTTCCTTAATTTTGAGTGACCAACAAAGAAAGGTTCTCAGATCGAGAACGAGTCAAAAGCTGGTTGTAGCAAAACCCGTTCTTGATTTGTTATCAAAATAGGCTCACAAGTAGTTTGAAATTTACCTTGCAGAGACAAGATTGATCAAACTCAACTCTGTTAAAAGGCTACAGTGTCGCTAGGGAGTTGAGAGGACCTTTGATACGACACTGTTCTTCTCGTTTCACAACAATACTGAGATATGAGATTGATTGTATCTAGCACACTTATTGTTCCAGAACCTTTTTACATATCTCCAAGTAAAATATTTTCTTTCATAAAACTCACTACAAGATACTACACCTCCAGTAGAAATGAGACAATACATAGCAATTCTTCTCATCATAGTCCAATTGGAAATTACACAATAGTTTAAAAAGGGCCAGTGTTGTTAAGGCTTTGAACTTGGTTAGGTTTACTTCTGAAACTTTTCCGACTTTAATTTCCAACTCATTTGTTGTTTTAGTTGGACAAGTGCAATTCTATTATCTACGTTTCTTTTTTAAGCCTTGCAGTTCATTCCTTTATAAAAATCCATCGAGTCGTCTTGAGCTCTGAGTTCCGGATAGACTGTAGTGTCTTTTTGATTCGTACAACATTGACTATCTATTTGACTTTTACATAGTTTATGCAAGACTTGTTGTTATTTCACTTCTGGTCTTGTATGGAAATTTGTGAGCTGTATTGTCAAGAAAAGAGCAAAGACAAAGGAGTTTAAGCTGTTGTTGAGTTTCACTACATTACCCAATTAGTTGTCTCGCAAGTTCATTTAGATTTAGTTTTTACTGATAATTGTTACAGAGCATTTTTGTGTATTTATTAGCAGTTGACAGTCTAGTCTTGTAGTCGATTGTTGAGAATCAGTCTTGGTTTCATATTTCAAAGATGTTTTTCCAAGAAACCAGTTAGACACTTAGTTGAGTGTTTTGGTCAGTATAAAGAGTTACTTTCCGTATGATAGTTTTTGTCTTTTATGTGACTTCTTTCAAGATGGAAAACTTGGTCTGTAACTCTGCAACAGGTTTTATAGTGTAAACAAACGATATTCGCACTCTTTGTAAAATTCATTCCTTTTCCAGAATAGCAAAGGAAAGTCTCGAGTCCATCATTGCATATTTTTAATGGCTGTTTGTATTGTCGAGCGTTTATATCAATTCTCTATTGATACTTTGAAATATTATGGATGTGGGGCTTTAGATAACGAAAGCTGAATAAACTTGTATTTTGAAAGCAAGGGAAAAGTTTTCAGTTCAAAGTATGCTCAACTTGTTGGGAACCATGAAATAAAGCAAGCAAAAGGACACTGTTGAAAATCTTGGTTGTGTTCACCTGGGTAAAAAGTTGTGACAATGGCGACTGTAGCTACTAGTCCGTTTTTGAGAAACGCCTTTGTTTTTATGAATTACTGGTTTTACCGAAGGTGAAAGATGTTTAAAACGATATGTAAGTAATAAGAGTAATACAGGTGAAACCAGTATTGATAGTGTTTCTGAAAGGCATATACTGCAAATCGTCTTTGGTCCATAGTACAGTTGGAAAGGAGGGTAACATTAGTAGGAAGGTATGAATGGGAAACAAGGCGACTTGTGTATAACAGTATTTGCATGCCAAGAGTGCTGCTGATCTGCTTTTCTTTTCTACACACTAAAGGTCGTTCTGTTGAAAATAGTGGTAGTTGTAGCTGTCAAAAAGCGAAAAAGAGACTTCACATTTTGTGCAAACAGCTTGCGTTTGGATAGTATACAAAGTAGCTCTGAAAGAAACTCACGAAGGATTGGTTGAACTTCTACAATGTTACACGAGTGCAAACATTGATGTCATCGTTTCCGACTAGAGTTTTGGTTTGACTCTGAAAATAAAGTCCAACTTTTAGTAGATAATTCCTAGAAAGCATACGCAGACGAACAAAGTGGTTTGCGCATTGACACGAACCTAAAACATTTTTCTACTATCGCAGCAAAATCAAACCACTCGCCACTACTTGAAATTCAACCAGAACAGCAACAACAACAAATATGAGCCCAAGCCTACTAAAGTATGGCATAGTCATCAAGTCTACAAAGAGAATGACTTGTGTTTCTATCTTTTACTGTTTTCTTCGTTGTTGGCTTGAGTGGACAATTGCAATTGTTTTACTTACTTGGAATTGTAAAATGACAGCAACGACAATAACAACAAGACAAAGTTATAGTGTATTGGTTAGTGGTACATGGAATATTAATAATAGTTTTTGTGATAAAAGTACGAATTTGACCTATTTTTTACCATACAAGAAAATTGCGTTGTTGAGTTTACAAAAGAAAAAGGCATTATTTGCACACTTACGACTATTCCTGTACCTTACTATCAGTAGGACTACATACGGTCCTGATTTTGAACAACAAGTAGAGTATCGAGTTGCTTTACTGGTCGATTTTCGATTTTGCTTGTATCTGTTTGAGACTAATCTTTATCTTTTGATTCTTGAAACGAACTTATTTGTTATCTCATGATAGTATGATGAAGCAACTAGTCGTCATTTCTTTTCGGAAAATATCGACGTACAACCTGTCAGAAGCTTTTTTCATTGGAAATCCCGAACACAAAGAATCTCTTTGTCCCGTGATAGTTGTTTTGCATTTGTAGGGATGTGTAACTCCAAGTGATCAATTCGAGACAATCTAGTCAGTTGAATCAAGTAATCTTTGACAAGTGAACTTGCAGTATCATGAAAGTGTACAACATACTGTCTTATGTGATCTAGAATCTACTACTGATTTATCTGAACATATATTAATGTTCTTATGTTGAAACCATCTCATGATTATTTGTGCTTCAGAACAATTCCATCTTACTTGTTTTTACCCTAAGACCAGCTTCATATGAAGTTAGTCATCTAGTCGATAAGGATAAGATAATGTCTCTATTTCGTTTTTTCTCTTCATTATCGGCGTAATTGTAGAATGGTGAAGATCCTGTTCTTTAGAGTTGTAATATGTTCGAAAAACAAATAGAATGCTCATTGTACAAGAACAGGGATGAAAATGATAAAAAGTAGTATCCAAAGACTGCGGTATGATGTAAATTCAAAGAAAGAATCAACTAGATTTCAGTCAAAGTTCTGTACAAACGATCTATTGGAAATAGAAATTGAACTTGTCCTAGTAAGACCTACTGGTTGTTTTCCTTATTCTTATGAATTGTTATAAAAGACAAAAATTTATGTTTTACATAGTATATATTTTTCGATTGAATAATATAGAAAGGTTAGTTGAAAGATCTTCAAGGAAAAGAAGTAAATCAATACTTCCCTGGCTTCACAGGGTTAAAACATCAGACATATGATTTATAGATTTTGAGGTTGATCCTCACAAAAAGCAGAATCAATTCTGTGATTTTTACACAAGTAGCAGCAAAACATAAATTGATAGTCATGTTCTAACTTCAGGACTTTTATTGTATCCTTTGTTGCTTGAACTTTTTTTACAACCTTTGGTGGTTTTCATTCCCTCTTAATCTTGGACTATTACCACAATTGATTCAAGTGATAAATGACAATGTATTTATGCCCTACCAATACCTTGTTTCTGTTGATGAGTTGAGTTTGAATCTAATTTCAGAGTGATATCCGAAACAATTCTGGTTACAGCTGTATTGAAGGAAGTAATGATCACTTGCTTTAGAGTACTCTGAATCTTACCACTTCTAGTTAAATCTCAATAGGATATGGCACAATTATTCCAGTAGATATGTAGGAAAAGGTCTATTTGATTTCTTCCTTATCAACGTATCAAGAAACTGGTTACTGTTTTATATTACTTGAATTGTATACTGAATTCAATGATTTACTGTTCATTGGAAAGAAAGTAAGATATTTCTTGATACTGCTCATTTAAAATGACATTTTGTGTAGGAGTTGGTCATTTGTTGATTACTAGTTGAATATCTCATGAAGACGAAATTCTATCTCATAAGTAAATGAAATGTCCTCTATGGTTGATTCAACTTTTGAATTCTTAGAGATTACACTGAATTTATCGAACGAGTTAGTCCTTATCCCGAGAAAAACGATTTTCCATATAGTACTAGTATTAGTGTTATTACTAAAGATACCGAGGACTAGGGAGCTGAAGACTTGGTTTGAGAAAAACTTGCTAGTGTTTGAGTGTCCAATAATTCCTCCGTGATACTTGCACTTTATTTGCGATACCGGATATGTATTTCTTGATCGTTTCATCCTAGATAGCTTCGCGAATCGACTCAAGCCGTGAATCGCATTATACCTTTGCAGCGCCACGAATATTTGCTACTAGTTATAAC
>NW_005178299.1:0-6146 GCF_000341285.1 Galdieria sulphuraria
CAAAAATACCCGAATAAACCCTAATAAACCCTAATAAACCCTAAATAAACCCTAATAAACCCTAATAAACCCTAATAAACCCTAAATAAACCCTAAATAAACCCTAAAAAACCCTAAATAAACCCTAAATAAACCCTAAATAAACCCTAAATAAACCCTAAATAAACCCTAATAAACCCTAAATAAACCCTAATAAACCCTAAATAAACCCTAATAAACCCTAATAAACCCTAATAAACCCTAAATAAACCCTAAATAAACCCTAATAAACCCTAAATAAACCCTAAATAAACCCTAAATAAACCCTAAATAAACCCTAATAAACCCTAAATAAACCCTAAATAAAACCTAAATAAACCCTAAATAAACCCTAAATAAAACCTAATAAAACTTAATATAACTAAATAAAACTTAATAAACATAACAAAAGAAAACTGAAAATCGTGACATTACACAATTACACAACTACTCAAAAAGTAAAGTAAGTAAAGTAATTGCGTTTTCTCGGCTTATCTCTATTACTATTATTTCTAAATCTGCATCCTATCCTAATCTCTTTTTGGACATCTTTCATTCCTTAAATGCAACTTCTTTTTGTCTATCAATTAAAATTGTGTCTTATCGCTCGCATAGATTGGTATCTATTTTGCAATTCACTCATGTTTAAAAATTAAATTTTCCGGTAATTGTATGATTCTAATCTTTTTTGTTTATGTTGCGATTAATTCTAGTTAATTATTTTTGCATCTGTGGTTTCTATTTTTAGTAACTATTTTGAAACAAAAAATTATCTTCTCTTGTCCATTAAGTAGCTACTTTATTATTTTTTTTTAGTAAATTTTTTTTACTTTATTCAATTTATTGTGTCGAAATAGAATTTACTTTGAACCATTGACATATAAGCGTTGAAAATCAAGGCGGTAATAAATTTTTTTATTTTTTCAATGCTTTAACTATAGTATTTTGTTAGCATAGTTTTATTAAGTTTAAAAAAGATTATTTTTGACTGAGGTTCGACTATGAAAATATAGAAATATTGCGTGAACAGTATGTCGTCAATCTTACTACTACCTCCATCTCACAAAATATAATTGAAGGTCAACTTTTTATCTTCTACTTTTAAAATTTGAATCCCTCTAACACTCTTCTTGTATTTTCTTAATTTCCTCAATTAAAATTACTCTGTCCTTTTCAGACACTGCCCTGAAAGTTTTCAATACCCCTTCCCATTTCCAATTATTTATTGTTCCCCCACCACTCATAATGATAAATCCCAAATCTAAATCGCTGTTGGGTTGGCCCCCCTTTCTTCCAAATTGGCCCCCAATCCTTCCTCCCCTCCCACTCATTTTCCCCCCATGGCAATTTCAAAATCACAATTGCCCATCCACATTTCGAGTTGACCCCTCTCTTCTCAATTGGCCCCAATCCTTCCCCCACTCATTTTCCCCCATGCCAATTTCTAATTTACAATTGCTCCCAACCCTCTCTCCAATTAATTTGCCCCTTCTTTCCTACATCAACACTTCCCCAAGACAATTTTTAAACCAAAGTTGCCCTATCATTTTTTACCTGCAATTGACCATTTCATTCACCCATACATATTCTCTCATCAAATGACAATTTACCAGATGCAATTCTTTGTTTTTTCCAGTTACTTTTTTTTTGAACCTTCTACTTGATCCTTTTCAATATGTCTATTTCTTTGAATAAAAAACTTTTCTTTCTATACATACTACGACTATGTCCTCTTTTTTTATAGGTTAGCTGTCACTTTTGATGTTATTAATTTTTTAAAAAAATAATCCTTGCGTTTATGGCGTGTCTGTAGTATAGCATGTCAAGGTTGCTATCAAATTTTACTTATTATCATTATTTTTATTGTCTGTCTTTTTAGTAAATATTGTCAAACTAAACTAAAAATTATTTATTTTTGTCAATAAAATGGATACTGTATAAATATACTCTCTTTAAAATTAATTCTTTTTTGCTTTGTTGAGTTTTTTGTGATTATATAATATTTACTTTCAACATTTAATTGTAACAGTAAAAAATTAAGTCAAAGATTTAATTTTTTAACAATGTTTTCAATGTTTCAATTAACTACATTAAATTGTTATTATATTTTCTTTAAAAACTTAATAAGAAGATTATTTTAGAGTGAAAGTGCATTATGAAAGCATGGAAACAGTATATGAACAGCATGTAATTGAACTTTCTACTATTACCATCTCATAAAATATAACTAAAGTTCAAACTTCAATCTTTTGCTTTTCGAATTGGAATTTTTCAAACACCATTCCTGTATGGATGGATTCTCCCAAGATTTTCAATTCACACTCAGTCCTCTTTGCACACTGTCCTCAATTTCAAATGCCCCCATTTCCAATTAACCATTCTTTCCCAGCAACACCACAATGGCAATTTCAAATCACGATCACCTTTCTGGTTGGCCCAAATTGGCCCCTTTCCCCACCCAGTTACCCCAATCGCAAATCACCATCACATCTCCAAATGGCCCAAATCGGCCCACCTACCCACAACGGCAATTTCAAATCACGATCACCTTGGGGTTGGCCCAAATTGGCCCATTCTTCCCCACCCATTTTCCCCTTGGCAATTTCCCCACCCATTTTCCCCCATCGCAATTTCCCCCTCCCATTTCCAATTTACCCATTCTTTCCCAGCCCACCACAATGGCAATTTCAAATCACGATCACCTTGAGGTTGGCCCCAATTGGACCCTTTCCCCCCACCCATTTTCCCCCATGGCAATTTCCACACTTTCTCCCATTCCCAATTTACCCATTCTTTCCCACCCCACACCCATAATGGCAATTTTCTAATCAAAATTGCACAGGCCCATTTTCAATCGGCCTCTCTTTTCAAATTGCCCATCTTTCCCATTAGCAGAAAAAATCACTAAAAAGTCTGTTTTGTATACTGGTACTCATCATATTATGCAGAATCAGACCCAATAGCAAAATCAAAATCTTCATTTTACAGTATACCAATATGATTCAACAGTGGGTCAATACTGCAAACAATGGATTCAAACGAGTTTCGGTCAACGATCTGTTTACTATTAAAAGCAATTTACAACTATCAGGGAAAGAATGTAGGGATTTTCTCTCATTATGATTCTTGCCAAGCAAACTATCAACTACGTTATCCTTTATGCGTTAAGATAAAAGACTACTAGTACTAGTTGGTATTTTGTTGGTCAAACCTACTTGAGTAAACTCTTCTAATAAATCCATATGATCATTCTGCATTTGCTACTAAAGAGACTATCGACGACATATAAATACAAAATGAAACAAAGTCTAAGATATGAATAACTCCACTTACATATGGGATAGTTTTCGTGTGCTAGTATAAAACAACTTGATGGAAAGAAAAGACTTATGAAAAATGGACAGACAATATACGGTAGTTCAAACAACCCATGTCATTCTAGTAACACTATTCAAGCCATATTCAACTTGAGAATACACAATGAACTTATTCCTATTTATGTCACTTGCCTTGTATAAGTCTTCTTCAATAGTTAAAACTTGTCTTTGATTCACAAATCAGCAACTTGTCTAAAGTGCATTCTTACATCGGCTTGATGTGAAAGTCTGCGAGAGTGAGATCGTTTTACCAACTTCTTACCAATCTGAGGTTCCATACTACAAAACAAGTTATCAGTTCGTTTCTCAATCATCATAAAA
Organism: Galdieria sulphuraria; assembly: GCF_000341285.1. Taxonomy (NCBI): domain Eukaryota; phylum Rhodophyta; class Bangiophyceae; order Galdieriales; family Galdieriaceae; genus Galdieria; species Galdieria sulphuraria. Next base: position 3,717 of record NW_005178299.1, read on the forward strand.
AATACTCTTTTGTCTTTCTATTTGCTGAAAAAAGAAAAGAGTAATAAATTAACGAATTGATAGTGTACTACAATTCTTTAGTCTTGTGTCTGGCAATCCACATAAACTGTACTGTTTTATATGAATTGTTCGTGCTTCTTAAAATAACTAGCTTCACACCATCAAAGTCATTTCGTTTGATCATCTGGAACAATCTCTTCCAAGTGCAAGTTGACCAGGTTTTCTTCGTTCGTTCGTAGAGCAGTTTCCATCTGACCTTGGTGTCGAAGAAAATTGACAAACTTGAGTGTACACACTTTGGTAAATGCTTTCTTTCTCTTCTCAGTATGGACTGTCAAGTCTACTGCTTTCTCCCTTTCTTTATACCTTGGTTTCCTTGGATAGTTTCAAAGAGCTACAAAGTAAACCTGCTCTCTCTCCTTTTTGGTCACATGGTACTTGATTGCTTTAATATATATACATATATATATATACATAAATGTATATATATGTGTGTTTAGAGCGATAAGTCTTGACACCTCGTTGTTGAGTTTAAAAGAAACAAAAATTGAGTCATTGATGATAGGATGTATATCTAATAGCTTTGCAGTTGTTGAAAACACTCTAAATATTTTCGAGTCAAACGGAAAGGTAGTCGGAACAACAAATTTCGGAGTCTCTACGAAAAGAAAAAGACAATGAAATCTGAAAAACAATTGGCAATGTTGGTCAACTGAGTAAAAGCCAGTGAACAAAGAATTCGTGAAATGTATGGACCAGTCCATTCTCAAAAGAATAAGAATATGCGAGTAGTAAACAGAAAGCTTTATGAATAAATGGATGGGATGTAACTTTACGTAGTTTTCATTTATGAAAAGCCTACTGAAAGATATTTATTAGAATCCTTGTATCCAGAGTGAGGTAAAGTAAGATCCTTGGCAACTTTAAGCGAAACAATAATGAAGGTGCTTCTTATCCTATTGCCAATTACCAAAGGACTGCTAGTCAGTTGAAAAAAGTCCATATCAAATATACAACACCTCAAAATGACTACTGTTCGACAATCAAACCCTTTCCAAATTTTGTAACGTTTTCTTATTTCTTTCACGGAAACAAAAAACCATTTTACCTTTTAAATTCCAAAGTCTAAACTATTTCGCAGTTGTACGAGACTGAAATTTACAATAGACACAAAGTTATAAAACAGTATCAGAGGATCTCCAAGGACATGAAAAAGTATACGTTGACTTTGTCAAAGTTCATAAAATCGTTTTCTTTGTTAAGGCATACAAATAAGTACCTTCAAGTAGGTATTTGAAACAAATTCCAACAGGAAACAATTGAACTTAAAATTGAATTTTCGAGACAAAACAGAGATAGCATTTATCGAAGGAAAATTTGCAAAAAAAAGAATGACACCTAGTGTTTCTCTGTTCATAAAAATGTAGAACCATACATAAAATAGTGCGAAAATGGAAAAATAACACTTGAGCTTGTTTTGGAAAACTCCATACAATAAAACTAATCGTTCAATAAATGAAAGTTTTATCTATCACCATCTCATGGATCATTTCAACCGTCTATCTCGATATATTGCTACATTTGAAAAAGCTTCCTTGAAGAACAGTCTTGTAAAAAGTGGAACAAAGAGTGAGACACCAACTTTGACTCGAATGACGTTGTTCATATTTTTTTGTACCTTTTCCACTTTCCCATAAATATATAGCTTTATACATTTTGTTTCACTCGCTCATTTTTGCACAGAGTTTTCTCGTCTTCTAAAAGTCAAAACGCTTCATCTCCTTGTAAAAGTCAACTCATACTCCCAAGTTTAATCTCTTCCATAGTCTTGAGCCTACAATCCAACACTATCGTTTCTCTATAGCCCTTTTTTCCAATCCATTTCATATTCGAGCGACAAAATTGAGCTTTGTAAATACAACATACGCTGCAGCAGGCTTGTATAATCTTCTCTCAACGAAGCAAACACAGACGTTCTTTTCTAGTTTTTCTTTTGAACTTTTCAAAAAGTTTCTTCAGTCCTATGGTGGTGCAATCTCTTTCACCGGTGATGTTTCTCAGCAATCCAACGTCTATTGTTGTGCATATTACGTTAAACCAGAAAGTAGTAAACAATAAATAGACCCAGAGTATGCAGAAACTTTCTCCATTTATTGTTTGACTGAAACTATTGGAGATACTTTTCAACAATTTCAATGTTATTCTCGCTTGTGTTTTCAAGTCTATGATGTCAGTAACTGTAAATCGTATGGAAGAAATGTTGAACAATTCCTGAAAATTTTTCTGGGTCTCACCTGTGATGTATCTACTTTATCTTCTTCGATTGACTCCAACATACATATTCGTTTAACGTGTATACCTCTTCATGAAACTCAAACAGCATAACGAATCGGGCTGTACTCGATCTTTTTTTTAAACCATTCCTTGACT
>NW_005178298.1:0-6132 GCF_000341285.1 Galdieria sulphuraria
ATTCGAATAAACCCTAAATAAACCCTAAATAAACCCTAAATAAACCCTAAATAAACCCTAATAAACCCTAAATAAACCCTAATAAACCCTAATAAACCCTAAATAAACCCTAAATAAACCCTAATAAACCCTAAATAAACCCTAAATAAACCCTAATAAACCCTAATAAACCCTAATAAACCCTAATAAACCCTAATAAACCCTAATAAACCCTAATAAACCCTAAATAAACCCTAATAAACCCTAATAAACCCTAAATAAACCCTAATAAACCCTAAATAAACCCTAATAAACCCTAATAAACCCTAATAAACCTAAAAATAACCTAAAAATAACCTAAAAATAACCTAAAAATAACCTAAAAATGATCTCAATGTAATCTAAGTAAATTCTAAAAATACCTAAGTAAGTCCTGACTGAACCATTTACTAAAAAATACTTTAACAAATCGAAACCTTTTTTTCTTAACTTTGAAGAAATGCAATAACGGCTATTTTTGTTTACCCGAGTTTGTTATTTTATTTTTTTTATAATTATTTTTTCTTAAAATATTTTAAATATGTTTTATTCTTTGAGTAAAATTTTTTATCTTTGTATACAATTTACAGTTCTGTTAGACTATTCGTAAAGATCGGTTTTTATCTTGCAAATTAATGATTTCAAAAAAATAAAATATTTAGTCATTTTACGTTTGTAGTCTTTTTTTAGCAATGTTGATTTTTATTTAAGCTTTTATTAGTTTTTTCTCTGTTGTTACTATTTTTAGAAACTTTTTTAAATCAAAACGAAAAATTATTTCTTTTTATAAATTCAACGGCTATTCTAAATAAATTCCCTTTGAATTAATTTCTTTTAGTTTTATTGAATTTATAACATTGATATAAAAGTTACCATTGAATATTAACTTGTTAGACTCAAGCAGCAAAATAATGATAACATCGTTATTGATGCTTTCATTGTTGAAATTAACTATTTTAAATTCATTTTTTACTTTCTTTGATAAATTAAGAAAATGACTACTTTCAACTAAGAGTTTGCTATAAAAATTTGGAAACATTGCGTGGACAGTATGGAAATTAGCTTACTATTACATACATATTATAAATTATCACTAAATTTCAAGTCCAACTCTGTCTCTGTCTTACAGTGCCCTCGCAACTTCCAATACCCTGCCCATTTCTCAATCTACCCATTCTTATCTATTGACAATCTCATCGCAATTTCAAAATTACACTTGCCCCAACTCTTTCCCATTTCTAATTGACCCCATCTTCCCCCCACCCTACACATAATGAAAATTTACAAATCAAAATCGCCTTTGTATTCACCCCTTTCTTTCCAATGGCAATTTCCCAAATCACAATAAACACCATGATTTAACCCCTACATCCAAATTTCCCATTCATGCATGCAACCCATACTCAAAATCAAAACCCCCAAATAATTCATAATCCTTACTTTCTCTATGTGCATGTATGCCCAAGCACCATCCTTTTTTTCATTTAGTATTATAAAAACACTGAGAAATTACCAACATCTCTCTTTTCTTCTACTCTGTTCTACTTTTAAATGCAATCAAACAAACTAGTTATTTCTTTTCCTCTTTTAGCCTTCTTTCCATTTCCTTTAATTTCTGGAACCCTTTCTCAACTTTAATATTATCATTTTGTATTCTCTTTTATTTACTTCATTTGTTGATTCTTTATTTTCGTTTTTAAATTATTCTTCTAATTTACTTCTTTCGATCCATTCTAATTTTTCTCCTCTCCAATTGAATCTTTGTAAAAAAAATTAATTCAATTCCTTTTTTTAATTTAAATTAACAAAGTATACAATCAAGGCAAAAGACTCTCTATGAACTACTTTAGATAGTAAGAAAAAGAGAAATCAAAAGTGAGGATATATGTTAAAGTGCAAAAAGAAGTGTAAAAAGTCTGTGTCGTATACTGGCGCTCATCATATTATGCAGAATCAGACCCAATAACAAAATCAAAATTCTCGTCTAATAGAATAGAATAGCAATATAATCCAACAATTAGTTACCTGTAAAAAGAATGCACTCCAATGAGTTGTGGTCAACGACTTGTTATATAGTAAAAGCTATCTGCAGCTATGAAAAGAGAATGTAGGGATTTTCTCTCATTATGATTCTTGCCAAGGAAACTATCAGCTAGGTTATCCTTTTTGCGTTAAGATAACTGACTACTAGTACTAGTTGGTGTTTTGTTGGTCAAACCTACTTGAGTAAATTCTTCTAATAAATCCATATGATCATTGTGCATTTGCTACTAAAGAGACTATCGACGACATATAAATACTATATGAAACAAAGTCTAAGATATGAATGACTCCACTTACATATGGGATAGTTTTCGTGTGCTAGTATAAAGCAACTTGATGAAAAAAAAAGACTTATGAAAAATGGACAGACAATATACGGTAGTTCAAACAACCCATGTCATTCTAGTAACACTATTCAAGCCATATTCAACTTGAGAATACACAATGAACTTACTCCTATTTATGTCACTTGCCTTGTATAAGTCTTCTTCAATAGTTAAAACTTGTCTTTGATTCACAAATCAGCAAATTGTCTAAAGTGCATTCTTACGTAGGCATGATGTAAAAGTCTGCAGGAGTGAGATCGTTCTTCCAACTTCTTACCAATCTGAGTTTCCATACTACAAAACAAGTATAAGTTCGTTTCTCAATCATCATATAAAATACTCTTTTGTCTTTCTGTTTGCTGAAAAAAAGAGTAATGACTTAACAAATTGATAGCGTATTACAATTCTTTAGTCTTGTGTCTGGCAATCTATATAAACTGTACTTTTTTATATGAATTGTTCGTGCTTCTTGAAATAACTACCTTTACACCATCAAAGTCATTTCTTTTGGTATCTGGAACAATCTCTTCCCAGTGCAAGTTGACCGGGTTTTGTTCGTTCGTTCGTAGAGCAGTTTCCATCTGACCTTGGTGTCGAAGAAAATTGGCAAACTTGAGTGTACAAACTTTGGTAAATTTTTTTTTCTTCTCAGTATGGACTGTCAAGTCTACTGCTTTCTCCCTTTCTTTATACCTTGGTTTCCTTGGATAGTTTCAAAGAGCTACAAAGTAAACCTGCTCTCTCTCATTTTTGGTTACATGGTACTTGATTGCTTTAATATATATACATATATGTATGTGTGTGTGTTTAGAGCGATATAGTCTTGACACCTTTTTTTTAAGTTTAAAAGAAACAAAAATTGAGTCAATGATGATAGATAGGATGTATATCTAATAGCTTTGCAATTGTTGAAAACATTCTGAATATTTTCGGGTCAAACGGAAAGGTAGTCGGAACAACGAATTTCGGAATCTCTATGGAAAAAAAAAGACAATGAAATTTGATAAACAATTGGCAATGTTGGTCAATTGAGTAAAAGCCAGTGAACAAAGAATTCGTGAAATGTATGGACTAGTCCATTCTCAAAAGAATAAGAATATGCGAGTAGTAAACAGAAAGCTTTATGAATAAATGGATGGGATGTAACTTTACGTAGTTTTCATTTATGAAAAGCCTACTGAAAGATATTTATTAGAATCCTTTTATCCAGAGTGAGGTAAAGTAAGATTCTTGGCAACTTTAAGCGAAACAATAATTATGGTGCTTCTTATCCTATTGCCAATTACCAAAGGACTTATAGTCAGTTGAAAAAAGTCCATATCAAATATACGATACCTCAAAATGGCTACTGTTCGACAATCAAACCCTTTCCAAATTTTGCAAGGTTTCCTTGTTTTTTCACGGAAACAAAAAACGATTTTACCTTTTAAATTCCAAAGTCTAAACTATTTCGCAGTTGTACGAGACTGAAATTTACGATTGACACAAAGTTATGAAACAGTATCAGAGGATCTCCTAGGAAATGAAAAAGTACACGTTGACTTTGTCAAAGTTCATAAAATCGTTTTCTTTGTTAAGGCATACAAATAAGTACCTTCAAGTAGGTATTTGAAACATATTTTAACAGGAAACAATTGAACTTAAAATTGAATTTTCGAGACAAAACAGAGATAGCATTTATCGAAGAAAATTTGCATAAAAAAGAATGACACCTAGTGTTTCTCTGTTCATAGAAATGTAGAACCATACATAAAATAGTGCGAAAATGGAAAAATAACACTTGAGCTTGTTTTTGAAAACTCCATACAATAAAACTAATCGTTCAATAAATGAAAGTTTTATCTATCACCATCTCATGGATCATTTCAACCGTCTATCTCGATATCTTGTTACATTTGAAATAGTTTCCTTGAAGAACAGTCTTGTAAAAAGTGGAACAAAGAGTGAGACACCAACTTTGACTCGAATGACGTTGTTCATATTTTTTTGTACCTTTTCCATTTTCCCATAAATATATAGCTTTATACATTTTGTTTCACTCGCTCATTTTTGCACAGAGTTTTCTCGTCTTCTAAAACTCAAAACGCTTCATCTCCTTGTAAAAGTCAACTCATATTCCCAAGTTTAATCTCTTCCATAGTCTTGAGCCTATAATCCAACACTATCGTTTCTATATAGCTCCTTTTTTCCTATCCATTTCATATTCGAGCAACAAAATTGAGCTTTGTAAATACAACATACGCTGCAGCAGGCTTGTATAATCTTCTCCCAACGAAGCAAACACAGACGTTCTTTTCTAGTTTTTCTTTTGAACTTTTCAAAAAGTTTCCTGTAGACCTATGGTGGTGAGATCTCTTTCACCGGTGATGTCTTTCAGCAATCCAACGTCTATTGATGTGGATATAACGTTAAACCAGATAGTAGTAAACAATGAATAAACCCAGAATATGCAGCAAATTTTTCCACTTATTGTTTGACAGAAACTATTGGAGATACTTTTCAACTATTTCAATGTTATTCTCGCTTGTGTTTCCAAGTATCTGATGTCAGTAACTGTAAATCGATTGGAAGAAATGTTGAACAATTCCTTGAAATTTTTCTGGGTCTCACCTGTGATGTATTTACTTTATCTTCTTCGATTGACTCCAACATACATATTCGTTTAACGTGTATGCCTCTTCATAAAACTCAAACAGCATTGCTACGGCATGAACAGGATCTTTTTTTTAACCATTCCTTTACTTTTAAAAGGCAAACTAGTACCTAATAGAATCTACATTCCAAGACTTGTGCTTTCAAACAAGATGCAACAGAGTCGCTCCAAAGCTAGTCAATAGGGTCTTGGACAGATTGTTCAAAGCACGTCGAGACGCATTCATAAAAGTGTGAAGAGTCAAATGGTCGAAGTAAATAAATGTGACGATACAGAATAAACAGATGGGCTTGGAGAAAGGGTCGTTGAGGAGGAGTCTTGTCATTTGAAAGAGTCGGTTTCTTGGTGATCCATCAACGTTTCTTGTACAATGTCCGACCTGGCTTGTGTCTCTTCTTGAAAAGCTGGGACAATAGCTACAACATTAGGTTGGGTATTATACAATGAATAAAACTCCTTGATTACTGCTAGACCTTTGAGGATAATTTCTCCATTGTTATCGGTAATAAGTGTACAAGTTGTTTTTGGCTTTACACGGCATTTTTTTGCAACGTCTTGAATGTTGGTCTCTGTGTTTTCAAGAAACTGAGTGAATCACAAAATATCTTTACAAAACAACTTGAGGTGTATATCCATTTCTGTAGAGTGTTGATATAACCTTGAGAACCAGAAAAGGAAACCAAAAAAGAATTTCATCTATTCCCCCAAAAAAAGAGACAGAAAGATTGATTGGTTTTACAATGAAACAGTCAGTCCCCAAAAAAAAAGAAAAAAAAGCTGCAACACTATGTGCAACCAGCTGTATTGCGTTCAACATACTCGACACAACCAATTGGTAACGAGTCTCTGATATGGATGACAACACTCTCTCAAACTATAGGAGAGAATGGGCAAGCAATGTCATCAAGGTTTTGGGTAAACATGGGAAAAGACTGTCTTCCAACTTGATGATGGGTAAGAATCAACAAGGCAGGGAATTCTACAGTAATAACAATCTAATGAGAAACCAATGCCAAGTCTTGTTGTCTCATCCAAAAAGCAACCAACAAAGATTGACAAATTTACAGAGAGTTGGTATTAAAGACAACGAAT
>NW_005178297.1:0-6118 GCF_000341285.1 Galdieria sulphuraria
TAGTCTTTTGGATGCCGCTTGGAAACAACTTTATCAAGTTCAACAACATACCACTATTTTGTTAGGCCCATCAAATGCCGGCAAGACGACAATACTTGAAAGGCTAAAGATCCTTTTTGCTGAAACTGAGAACCACAAACAACTGCCCAAGGTTCGGCCGACAATTGGTCTCAACGTAGCCAACTTGAAAGTCTCTTCTACTTACTTTCTTCTTTGGGATTTTGGAGGAAAGGAATCGTTGAGACCTATCTGGGAAAAGTATGTAACCGACGCTGAAACGGTCGTTTATGTGATAGACTCTTCTTCAGAAGAGACTGTAAACGATTCCAAGAAACTTCTTAAAGAGTTGCTTGAACGTACAGATCTAGTAAAAGTCCCGTTTCTAATTTATGTGAACAAGCAAGATCTTCCTGGAGCTCTATCACTCCTCCAAGTGGTAGACAAGCTTGACCTACCGTTCGAAGTGGATAGATTACGTTGGTTCCAAAACTGTTCTGCAATTCAAGGTTACGGTATTAAGGAAGGTTTTGAGTGGCTTGAACGACATTTAGTGGCAAAACCTCAAAAGCTATCCGATCATAATATAGTAAAAGTTGCCAAACCAAAACCCAGCTATCTTAGCGAGCAGTGAATTAAAAAAATTTTTGAACAATACGAAAAAAACATTTCTTCTTGCAGTTTTCTAACTTGTTGTATTGTTGGCTGTGTATCTAAACCGCACAGCAACTTGGCTGTATAAACTTATAGTGGTTCAGAAGTGGAAGTTTAGAGATCTCTGAAGAAAGAATTATTTATATAAAGCTCAAATTTTTAAAAAAGGAATAATCAAAAATTAAAGTCATGGTCTAGTTTAAAATATAAATTAGGCCAAACTACAAAAAATTTACTCCAAATTGAAATCGGATTAAATGTAATATTAAATTAAATTTAAAATATATTTCTAAAATTATCTCTTTGATTAACAATGAATATTAAAAACTTTCCAAAAAGTAAAAATTGCAGTTTTGCGGAGTGTTACATAAAATGTAACAGTAAAAAGTAAAGCAATTTTTACGTTTTTAAAAAAAATTAACATGACTTAGATTTCGAATTTATATCTGTTACCTATTTTTCCACCAATCCTTCGCAAAAGTTTGGGAAACAAGTAATGGAAACAATATGGACGCGTCTCCAAATACTTTTACAGGGCTTCCTCCACTTCTGATTTTTCCCCATGAAATAGCTTCTTCAGGTGAAGCCCCACTGTCACTTCCGTCGTATTCCTGCGCTGTATTCACTAACACTGAAAAATCAGCGCCATTTCTCATTAAATTTGCATTAAAAGTATGATGTTTGGCTACTCCTCCACCCAGTACTATCATTCCGGTTTTCTTAGCATGAATTGCGATTTTATTCAACTTTCTGATATCTGCAACTAAATCTATTTCGAGTCCAGGTTTTTTATAGGTATGAAAGAAAAGCATATCTCCCATCGAACCATCGGTCAAAGCTGGACAGAACACTGGTATTTGATTCTTTGCAGCCCAATAATATATAGAAGAAGGATCCTCAATCCTTTCTCCCAGTCTCTGAATAAAGGAGGACGGTGTCCATTTCATTTCACTTTGCTGATCTACCATGTCGTCCAAAATAGGAAGCAACCACTTTTCAAAACGACAGTAGTTTTCATTTGGTACAAGTAAATTTCCTATTCTATTTAGCCCATTTTGTCGCAGCTCTGCACCGCTCAAGTTGAAACTACCTAAAATCGTTGGCGCAAAGCATTTGATAAGATCTTCTTCGACTCCACCAGCAGTCGTAACCAGGACATCCACCTAAGCGTCGAGTAAAGTTTTCAGAATAAAACACCGTCCATTTTTTTTCTTACATATTTATGTTCAACTAGAAAGCGAATGCTTTCTCTAACTCCACAAGAAACCATATTAGAAGTATAACCCAGAAAAATAGTACATTCAGGTGGACAGGTATTCTGATCGACGACAGATGTCTGTTGGTTTGAGTGACGACAACTCAACTAGGAAAACTATGATGAGTCAAGTAAGGAAATGACTGACGAAGAGTCTCACCATGCGATTGATTTCCTGTGTCGCCAGAGCAAAGTTGGTGGCTTGAAATCCAGTTTGTAGGAAGGAACTAAACAGCTGGTCATACTGTATGCCCTGATTGAAGTCGTAGCCTTTGACAGTTTCTCTTTCAATCGGATGAGAAGAAGAACTTTTCAACACATTTTCGATAACAAAGTTGGGCAGATGATCCTTGTTCTCCATCCTTGTCTTCAATAGAGACAATAGAAAAGTGAAAAATTGATTTGGGCATAGTGTTCGATCATCATGGAAGAACAAGAAAGCGTGTTGGAAAAGGACTGTTTTATGCAAACTTCCAAAGGCATGTTGTATGGTTTAGCTGCTGGTGTCACTTATGGTGTCATATACAACTTTGTTTCCGAGTTTGAAAACGATCTTCGAGAGAAAGCTTTGGAACGATACGGTCACTTGGTTCAGAGGTTTAGCAAGCCACCTGTGCAGTTCAATGTGAGATAAAAACTCGTTGTTGGTTTTCTTTTGATGATGTGTGTGTGTGTGTGTATGTGTGTGATGATAGGCTGTTTCTAATCTTGCACGTTATTCTCTAGTGGGTGCGTCCACTGGGGCGCTGCTTTTAGGAGGCTCTTGTGTGGTGGCACACTTACGAAACAAGGAAAGTTTTTTCAATGGTTTGATAGCTAGTGGTTTAGCTGGCATTCCCTTTGCCATCAACAGTAAGTTTTGTGTGTGTATTTGTTGTTTCTCATTCCCTTTTGTAAGGTGGAGTGGTACGAAATGGGTTTTATGCAAGCGGATTTTTGGCGCTTTGTCATACACTATTATCTCTTCAAGGAGGTCGATTGGTGGTGAATAACGGTGAAACCGGTAAGATGTTTTAAATGGATGTCCATAATACAAAAGCACACTCATCTCCTATCTGTATTCAGTATTCAAATATGAACCCAAATAAGGGAGTCAAAACGATGAGACACTGTCCGTGCGTGTCCATTAGAGAAAGGTTTGCTATGTCAATCTTTTCCAGTGTTCCCATAAATATGGCATTTGATGTAGACAACGTTGTATTTGCCATTTTGTCTCCGCTTGGGCTATGGCTTGTCGATTGCTTTCTTCTTGTTGTTGTATTCTTTTTTTCAAACCACGGTAACAATTCAAGTTGCCAAGTTGATTGCTGGGTTCGATAAGCAAACGCAAAACACAACGCCACAAGTGATACATCTTCACATTGAGGTGTTGCCAATTTTCTCAAAATGGAACAAGCACAAGACAATGCCATCGGATTGGATGCCAATCGAATGGCTTCGAAATAACATGATAAGATAGCATCCAGTTGTTCCATCTTACCATTCCATTTTCTTTCTCTCCACATCCCAAGTAATAGCCATGCAGTATCATTGCAAGGATCTCTTCTCAAGGCATCTTGTATGAATGCGTAGGCAATCGCTTCATCCAACGGTAACCACAAGGCAGCAAAGAAAAGAGACACAAGTACATGAGAATAACGTTTGTTGGCAGGTAGTTTACCAAGCAATGATAAAGTAGAAAGAAAAAGGTCTCGTGTCGAATTCATCTCCTCCTTTGTGGCCAATAATAAACAAGATGTAAAACTAACAAACAACAAATGTTTGGGAAGCAGGGATTGCCTACAACTATGTATCAAACGGATAGCTAATTGAGATAGATTACGAGGATGATTGAGAAGAGATGAATGTTGTTGAGGAAATAGAACCAACCATAAACTGATCCAAGCCCAATACATATAGTTGTTGATATGATGAGGATATCGATGTAACAATCTTCCTATTATGCGAATACTTTGTTTCACTTCACTGTCCATGATGTTGTGAGGAGACCTTGTCTGAAAATATAACTTTGTACATAAAGCTATCCCCAAGTGGTCGATCAAAGCCAAGTCCGTCCAAGCATTTTGCAAAGAGAAACAAGAAATAGCCTTGTCCAAAGTATTCAATGCTCTTTGATAAAGACCATTGGATCCAAATTGGGAAACAGCTTGTTTGAAATACACTTGTCCTAAAGTACATTTCCATGATGAAGATAATGAAGCATTTTGGTCGTTGGCTATGGATTCCAGTTCTTCCACAGCTTCCTCCAATCGATTCAATAAAGCCAATAATCGTCCCTTTTTGACACGATAACTAAGTTGTCGGTGATAAATCATTTCCAATTGTGGTTGTGTCCATAAAGATTGTTGGCAAGTCTTTTCTAGTGATGCCAATCCCCGAGTACAACTAGCTAAAGCAGCAGACAATCTTCCATCAGCAGCATAAGCATCGCAAAGACCTAACCAAGCAGTACTTTCCATACATTGAGACTGTAAAATGGACATCGTATCTTGTAATAATGGCTCCAAATAGATGAATAAATCGCCATCTTCATCAAATGCTTTCCTTTCATCCTTTCTCATATATCTTAATCCTGTTTGGAAGTAACTAGATGGAGTGGTGGGAAGACTCCAATTCTTCCCGAGAGATAATTGGAAACTACCTAGAAGAATATATGGCCAAGCCATGTTACAAGAGGCATCAGATGTCAATTGCTGTAACAGTTGTTGTGCCAATTGGATTTGTTGTGTCTTACTATACAATCGAAATAGTCTCCAACTTGCAAACTGATGTTGATGAGATAATAAAAGACATCTTTGATAGCACTTGATAGCCCTATTTTGATATACAACAACTGAAGAAGAAGAGACATCCAAAGATAGATATTCAAATAAGAATCCCAACAACGCAAAAGGGAGTTGATAAAAAGCATCATTCTGAGTTGCCTGAATCAATCGTTTTTCAGCCCATTCCAATTCCTTCGTATAGTACAAATCATGAAAAGCCAATAAACATAAGGTTCGACTTTTTTCTCGTTGATCATCTATGTGCAATGCTTTGCGAATAGAATGAAAACAATTCATCAATATATCATTTGATTGTTCTTCCAAAGGTAATGATAGAGCAATATTCCAGTCTTTGATAGCAGCCAAAGGGTTCTTTTCTTGAAACCAATGTTGCTTTCCTATTTCATTCCATTCCCATCGACAAGCATCACAGTGTCGTTTCTTCATGAGGATCCATTCTAGTCTTTGCCAATCTTGTTCAAAGTATGCAAAACGATATTTCTGTAACCACTTCCAATCCTCATCTTGTTCATTATTCTCCAATTGATTGGAGTTATAAAAGCATCGCACCCAACGAAATAGATATTCTATATGACCTAAACTACAAAGACGATATTTTCTTGTCTCTTCTATAAATGCAATGGCTTCCTTACAACACGAACGAATGGACTCAATAGATATATTTTCTGGATGACTCAATATACGAAGCAAATGGATAAGAAAATGAATAACATCTCCAGCACAAGTCTTGGGTGATGGTTTTGAAGGAATAGATGAAAAGAAGAATGGCATATGATACTTTTGTGAAGCAACATAATAAAAACTCATGAGAAGCAAATAAGCATATGAAATGGGATAATGCCAAGGATGCATTCTTATTACTCTTTGACCAATCCTTCTTATTTGTTGAACTAGAGTCTGATTGGGTCGATGTATAAAATCATCCAAATAACATTCCAATGCCATATCCAAGAAGAAACAAGTATATCGATTAGGATCATGAAAACGATATAAGCATTCCCATTGTTGCATTTTATGGCTTTGTTCTTCTGCTTCTATTCCAGTCTTGTCATTCATTCTCGAGATAGATTGTAACATAAGTTGCAGTTTCTGTCTATTCACCAACTTTTGAAGATCTTCAAGCGTCCATGGAACAGATGAATAATTCTGACCCAAAAATATCACCAATTGATTCAATTCTTCACATAAACCTCGGTAACAACGATCGATTGCCATCTGATGAGCTACGGATAGCAATGCAAACCAAGGACAATGAGAGAACCATTCACTGCAACACGCTGTTGTAGCTCCTTCACAAACTATTTCTTCCACCAAATAAAAACAACGAAAAGCTTGCAATAACTTTTCCATAGTTTCCTCCTTTTCTGTGCTTTGAGTGGCCAATTGTTTCCATAAAAGCCACTTTCATAGGCTCTCTCTGAGTGAC
>NW_005178296.1:0-6109 GCF_000341285.1 Galdieria sulphuraria
ATTTTTGACTGAGGTTCTACTATGAAAATATAGAAATATTGCGTGAACAGTATGTCGTCAATCTTACTACCACCTCCATCTCATAAAATATAAATGAAGTTCAACTTTTTATCTTCTACTTTTAAAATTTGAATCCCTCTAACACCCTTATCGTATTTTCTTAATTTCCTCAATTCAAATTACTCTGTCCTTTTCATACACTGCCCTGACAGTTTTCAATACCCCTTCCCATTTCCAATTTACCCATTATTCCCCCACCACTCATAATGATAAATCCCAAATCTAAATCGCTGTTGGGTTGGCCCCCTTTCTTCTCAATTGGCCCCAATCCTTCCTCCCACTCATTTTCCCCCATGCACATTTTCCAAATCACAATTGCGCATCCACATTTCGAGTTGCCCTCTCTCTTCTCAATTTGCCCATTTTTCCCCCCACTCATTTTCCCCCATGCCAATTTCCAATTCACAATTGACCCCATCCCTCTTCCACTTCCGATTTGCCCCTCTTTTCCCCCTATTCCTACACTCCCCCATGACAATTTTTAAACCAAACTTGCACGACCATCCTTTACCCGCAATCGACAATTTCATGCACCCATACATACTCTCTCATCAAATGACAAATTACCAAATGCAATCCTTTGTCTTTTTCAGTTCGTTCACTACTTTTTTGAACCATTCTACTTAATCACTTTAAATATGTCTATTTCTTTGAATAAAAAACCTTTTTTTATACATTCTACGACTATGTCCTCTTTTTTTATAAGTTACTTTTTCACTTTTGATGTATTTAATTTTTAAAAAAAATAATCCTTGCGTTTATGGCGTGTCTGTAGTATAGCGTGTCAAGGCAGCTTTAAAATTTTACTTATTATCATTATTTTTATTGTCTGTCTTTTTAGTAAATATTTTGAAACTAAACTAAAAATTATTTATTTTTGTCAATTTAGTGGATACTGTATAAATATAGTGTTTTTGAAATTAATTCTTTTTTTGCTTTGTTGATTTTTTTGTGTTTATATAATATTTACTTTGAACATTTCATTGTAACAGTTAAAAATTAAGTCAATGATTAAATTTTTTAATAATGTTTTCAACGTTTCAAGTAACTATATTAAATTGTTATTATACTTTCTTTAGAAATTTAATATGAAGATTATTTTAGAGTAAAAATGTATTATGAAAGCATGGAAACATTATGTGACCAGTATGTAATTGAACTTCCTACTACTACTATCTCATAAAATATAACTAAAGTTCAAATTTCAATCTTTTTTGCTTTTCGAATTGGAATTTTTCAAACACCCTTCCTGTATGGATGGATTCTCCCAAGATTTTCAATTCACACTCAGTCCTCTTTGCACACTGTCCTCAATTTCAAATGCCCCCATTTCCAATTAACCATTCTTTCCCAGCAACACCACAATGGCAATTTCAAATCACGATCACCTTTCTGGTTGGCCCAAATTGGCCCCTTTCCCCACCCAGTTTCCTCCATCGCAATTTCCCCTCCCATCTCCAAATGGGCCCATTCTTCCCCCCACCCACAACGGCAATTTCAAATCACGATCACCTTGGGGTTGGCCCAAATTGGCCCATTCTTCCCCACCCATTTTCCCCTTGGCAATTTCCCCACCCATTTTCCCCCATCGCAATTTCCCCTCCCATCTCCAAATGGGCCCATTCTTCCCCACCAACCACAATGGCAATTTCAAATCACGATCACCTTGGGGTTGGCCCAAATAAGCCCCCTTTCCCCACCCATTTTCCCCTTGGCAATTTCCCCACTCACTCCCTTCCCCATTCCCAATTTACCCATTCTTCCCCACCCCACACCCATAATGGCAATTTTCAAATCAAAATTGCGCGGGCACATTTTCATTCGGCCCCTCTTTTTAAATTGCCCATCTTTCCCATTAGCAGAAAAAATCACTAAAAAGTGTGTATTGTATACTGGTACTCATCATATTATGCAGAATCAGACCCAATAGCAAAATCAAAATCTTCATTTTACAGTATACCAATATGATTCAACAGTGGGTCACTGCTGCAAAAAATGGATTCAAACGAGTTTCGGTCAACGATCTGTTTACTATTAAAAGCAATTTACAACTATCAGGGAAAGAATGTGAGGATTTTCTCTCATTATGATTCTTGCCAAGCAAACTATCAACTAGCTTATCCTTTATGCGTTAAGACAAATGACTACTAGTAGTGGTTCGTATTTTGTTTGCCAAACCTATTTGGGTAAATTCTTCTAATAAATCCATATGATCATTGTGCATTTGCTACTAAAGAGACTATCGACGATATATAAATACTATATGAAACAAAGTCTAAGATATGAATAGCTCCACTAACATATGGGATAGTTTTCGTGTGCTAGTATAAAACAACTTGATGGAAAAGAAGACTCATGAAAAATGGACAGACAATATAAGGTAGTTCAAAAAACCCAAGTCACTCTAGTAACACTATCCAAGCCATATTCAACTTGAGAATGCACAATGAACTTACTCCTATTTATGTCTTTTGCCTTGTATAAGTCTTCTTCAATAGGTAAAACTTGTCTTTGATTCACAAATCAGCAAATTGTCTAAAGTGCATTCTTACATCGGCATGATGTAAAAGTCTGCAGGAGTGAGATCGTTCTTCCAACTTCTTATCAATCTGAGCTTCCATACTGCAAAAAAAGTTATCAGTTCGTTTCTCAATCATCATAAAAAATACTCTTTTGTCTTTCTATTTGTTGAAAAAAGGAAAGAGTAATGAATTAACGAATTGATAGTGTATTACAATTCTTTAGTCTTCTGCCTGGCAATCTATATATACTGCACGTTTTTATATGAATTGCTCGTGCTTCTTGAAACAACTACCTCCACACCATCAAAGTCATCTCTTTTAGTCATCTGGAACAATCCCTTCCCAGTGCAAGTTGACCAGGTTTTGTTCGTTCGTTCGTAGAGCTGTTTCCATCTGACCTTGGTGTCGAAGAAAATTGATAAACTTGAGTAGACACACTTTGGGTAAATGTTTTCTTTTCCTTCTCAGTATGGAATGTCAAGTCTACTGCTTTCTCCCTTTCTTTACACCATGATTTCCTTGGATAGTTTCAAAAAGCTACAAAGTAAACCTGCTCTCTCTCTCTTTTCGGTCACATGGTTACCTGATTGCTTTAACACATATACATATATGTATCTATGTGTATGTTTAGAGCGATATAGGCTTGACACCTTTTTGTTGAGTTTAAAAGAAACAAAAATTGAGTCAATGATGGATAGGATGTATATCTAATAGCTTAGCAATTGTTGAAAACACTCTAAATATTTTCGAGTCAAACAGAAAGGTAGTCGGAACAACGAATTTCGGAGTCTCTACGAAAAGAAAAAGACAATGAAATCTGATAAACAATTGGCAATGTTGGTCAACTGAATAAAAGCCAGTGAACAAAGAATTCGTGAAATGCATGGACCAGTCCATTCTCAAAAGAATAAGAATATGCGAGTAGTAAACAAAAAACTTTATGAATAAATGGATGGCATGTAACCTTATGTAGTTTTCATTTATGAAAAGCCTACTGAAAGATATTTATTGGAATCCTTTTATCCAGAATGAGGTAAAGTAAGATCGTTGGCAACTTTAAACGAAACAATAATTATGGTGCTTCTTATCCTATTACCAATTACCAAAGGACTGCTAGTCAGTTAAAAAAAGGCAATATCAAATATACAACACCTCAAAATGACTACTGTTTGACAATCAAACCCTTTCCAAATTTGGCAAGGTTTTCTTATTTCTTTCAAGGAAACAAAAAAACAATTTTACCTTTTAGATTCCAAAGTTTAAAGTATTTGACAGTTGTACGAGACTGAAATTTACAATGGACACAAAGTTATGAAACAGTATCAGAAGATCTCCTAGGACATGAAAAAGTATACGTTGACTTTGTCAAAGTTCACAAAATCGTTTTCTTTGTTAGGGCATACAAATAAGTACCTTCAAGTAGGTATTTCAAACATATTTTAACAGGAAACAATTTTGCTCAAATTTGAATTTTCGAGAAAGAAAGAGATAGCATTTATCGAAGGAAAATTTGCATAAAAAATGACACCTAGTGTTTCTCTGTTCATAAAGGTGTAGAACCATACATAAAATGGTGCGAAAATGGAAAAATAACACTTGAGCTTGTTTTTGAAAACTCCATACAATAAAACTAATCGTTCAGTAAATGAAAGTTTTATCTATCACCATCTCATGGATCATTTCAACCGTCTCTCTCGATATCTTGTTATATTTGAAATAGCTTCCTTGAAGAAAAGTCTTGTAAAAAGTGGAACAAAGCGTGCGACACCAACTTTGACTCAAATGACGTTGTTCATATTATTTTGTACCTTTTCCCATAAATATATCGTTTTATACTTTTTGTTTCACTCGCTCATTTTTGCACAGAGTATTCTCGTCTTGTAAAAGTCAAAACGCTTCATCTCCTTGTAAAAGTCAACTCATATTCCCAGGTTTCATCTCTTCCATAGTCTTGAGCCTATAATCCAACACTATTGTTTTTATATAGCCTTTTTCTAATCCATTTCATATTCGAGCAATAAAATTTAGCGTTGTAAATGCAACATACGCTGGAGCAGGCTTGTATATTCTTCTCTCAACGAAGCAAACACAGACGCTCTTTTCTAGTTGCTTTTTTTGAACTTTTCAAAAAGTTTCTTCCTCTGGTGGTGAGATCCCTTCCACGGGTGATGTCTTTCAGCAATCCAACGTCTATTGATGTGGATATTACGTTAAACCGGATAGTAGTAAACAATAAATAAACCAAGGATATGCAGCATCTTTTTCCATTTATTGTTTGACAGAAACTATTGGAGATACTTTTCAACTATTTCAATGTTATTCTCGCTTGTGTTTTCAAGTCTATGATGTCAGTAACTGTAAATCGATTGAAAGAAATGTTGAACAATTCCTTGATATTTTTCTGGGTCTCACATGTGATGTATTTACTTTATCTTCTTCGATTGACTCCAACATACATATTCGTTTAACGTGTATACCTCTTCATAAAACTCAAAAAGCATTGCTACGGCATGAAGAGGATCTTTTTTTTAACCATTCCTTGACTTTTAAAAGGCAAAGTAGTACCTAATAGAACCTACATTCCAAGACTTGTGCTTTCAAACAAAAATCCAACAGAGTCGCTCTAAAACTAGTCGATAGGTTCTTGGACAGAATGTTCAAAGCACGTCGAGACACATTCATAAAAGTGTGAAAAGTCAAATGGTAGAAATAAATAAATGTGACGACACAGAATAAACAGATGGACTTGGAGAAAGAGCCGTTGAGGAGGAGTCTTGTCATTTGAAAGAGTAGATTTCTTGGTGATCCATCAATGTTTTTTGTACAACGTCCAACCTGGTTTGCGTCTCTTCTTGAAAAGCTGGGACAATAGCTAAAACATTAGGTTGGGTATTATACAAGGAAAAAGTCTCCTTGATTACTGCTAGACCTTTGAGGATAATCTCTCCATTGTTATCAGTAATAAATGTACAAGTTGTTTTTGGCTTTACGCGGCATCTTTTTGCAACGTCTTGAATGTTGGTCTCTGCGTTTTCAAGAAACTGAGTGAATCACGAAATATCTTTACAAGACAACTTGAGGTATTTATCCATTTCTGTGGAGTGTTGCTATAACCTTGGGAACCAGAAAAGAAAACCAAAAAAGGATTTCATCTATTCTCCCAAAAAAAGGACAGAAAGATTGATTGGTTTTACAATGAAACAGTCAGTCCCAAAAAAAGGATGAAAAAAGCTGCAAGACTATGTTCAACCAGCTGTATTGCTTTCAACATACTCGACACAACCAATTGGTAACGAGTCTCTGATACGGATGACAACACTCTCTCAAACTATAGGAGAGAATGGGCAAGCAATGTCATCAAGGTTTTGGGTAAACATGGGAAAAGACTGTCGTTTAACTTGGTGATGGGTAAGAATCAACAAGGCAGGGAATTCTACAGTAATAGCAATCTAATGAGAAACCAATGCCAAGTCTTGTTGTCTCATCCAAAAAGGCAACCAACAAAGATTGACAAATTTGCAGAGAGT
>NW_005178295.1:0-5329 GCF_000341285.1 Galdieria sulphuraria
CGTCAATCCAAATCAATGAATGAGTGATGATGAGAAAAGGTTGATGAAAGCGATGACCTAAAAGCTTTCAAAGGAGCCGAGAACAAAACACTTGGAGGAGGACAAAGGAGTTGGAAAGAGTGTATGTTTTATTGTTCGAGCGGTTGCTTTATTTGGTGATTGGTAAAACTGATCTCTTTGACACTTCTAGACTCACAATGACAACAGAGAGAAAGCAGGAATATTTTCTTGCTTGTCATAACTAGAAACTTTCTTTTACAATAGACAAGAAATAGTTTTCTATGAGTTTTTGTGGTAAATTAGATTGATGGGTACTCTTTCTATGGCTTGTATACTGTAAGAGAGTTTTTCTACTATCTTCCACACCATCTTACACGCAAACTCCTATATACATGTCGAATAAGATACAAACCTTTTGTAAGTTACAGACGAAATACAGTGGGAAACAGAGAATTGCAATGAATTGGAAGTCTGTTAGTTTGTAACCGTTCGTAGCAGTCTATAAATACAAAAATATCTAAATGAGTTTGGAGAAGAGTATAATGAAGATTGTCATACTGACTTATCATTAAATACAAGCCATTATTGATATAATAGCTACACAAGTTGTCTATCCTTTGTTCGACTTTTACAAAGTTGTGAATATGTCTTATATAAAAACATCAATAAAGGCTTCAAATGTAGTCACTATAACCGTTCATTTTGCACATATCGATGCTGAAAAAAGAGCAAAAGACTGAGCCAAAAAATTGTTTTACTAAAGAAGAAGCCTTTCATACTTGAGTCAAGGTCGAGTAGTGTACCAACTTGAAAGCTTCAGCAATTCTCCAACTGAAAGCCACTCCATATTGAAGAACTTTTACCCAACATGACTCTTGACTGAAAGACTTTGTAGTTCCTAAGTTATCTGTCAAGTGATTGTTGTGGAATGACAATACTTGAAGATTGGATATGGTTTCCTTTGACTAATTAGAAACAATTCTGTTCCACTCTCAAAGTTGTCCTTTGCAATGCAATATAAATAGAACTCCTCTGTAAATAGTAATTTTCTGAAATAGAAAGTTTTTTATCTGACTGTCACATGGATAGATTCATTTAAGATGTCTCTTGTTCTATCGATAGTCAAACGAAATTTTTTAGATCGAATATCATCTTTGCAACCGGGTTACTTTCCCTATCTAAGAGTCGGTGAGTTTTCAGTCTAATTCACTAAAACAGAGTTTGGATATATAGTGTTGTTAGTACTTTTGAGATAGAGTCTGAATTGCAAACTAAAATACTCTTTTTAGTATTTGCTCTTACCTTTGCTATATTTTCTCTTGGATCCAACAAGTTTCATATTTGTAGGAGCCATTCATATGAATTCCAAGGCTAGAAATGCAGTTTGAAAAAAACACATAAAAACGAAAGGAATCTAAACTTTTATCGAATTTCAACAAGCTAAAACTCTTTTTGAGACCGCAGTGCAGGTCCTCAAGTTGGAGGAAGCCTCCAGTTTTTGCTGCCATTCCCTTCGTTTGTTTTCTAAAACCGAGGAAAACTCTCTTCTATTCAGTTAACAAAAGATAGGAAGGACAGTCCAAGTGAAACCTACAAACAACTTTTTCTGTCTCAGTCTTTGAAAATTATAGTAAAAGGAGTTACTAGTCTTTTTTCAACAGACTAGAAAGACAACATAGCAGACACTTGAAGAATGTTTTGAGATATTCTTTGGGTAACCACTTTACTAAGTATTTGGACAAGAAAGGATATTTTTCATTCTAGTTGTATCAACATGTATGTATGTATAGTCTATTCATTTTGAATCATTGTTACAACTCTGCAATATTATTGCAAATTGACACGAAACGATTATAAGCCAGCCTTGAAAGCCAACTAATAAACTCTTTTCAAGGAAGACTGTATGGTGTCCAAAAGACAAGCAAATAAGTTGTAACCAAGTTTCAAACATACAAAAAAAAGTTTATTTGCTCTTCAAAACAAAGGGAAGGATTGAGTTAGAATCTATTGCCAACTTAAGAAACTGTTACGGATTCTATCAAGTAAATCTAATCCAAAATCCCAAAAAGTAGGATTATGAGAAACATGAAATGCTCTTTCAAGTCCATTCAATATTTCGTCGTCAATCAGCATTTCCATATCTCTTTCACAAAGAATAACAAGTTCACAATTATCAGGTACTTTGAAAGAATCACCTCCAATAAACATTCCACTGGAATAACAACGACTCTGATTACCCAACTCATTAGAAACATTCAATGATAACTTTGTACTAACGACAATAAGCATACAATGATGATAATCCATTGCACTGGATAAGACTTGATCATAAACAGGATCTAAAAATTTCTTGGCTTCATCTATAATATCTGACCAGCCAATTCCTTCCGACCTCCAACGTCCTTTACAAGCAACTCCAACAGTAAGAACTTTGGGTTCCACAGGAGATTGTAATTTGAATATAATATCAGGACTATAAGAAGTAGCGTCCAAAGGAATGTAAATAGTCTCTAAATAAAGTGTCTCTCGAATAATTTTATTCCATTCAGCATTGGCAAAAGTTCTTCGACTCTTGTTCGATTCACTTCTTGTTTCTCTAGAACTAACAACAGACTTCATATAGTGAATAGGTGATATTGTACTGACTGGAAGTTTCATTTGTTTCCATATCGGAGACAATTGACACAACAATTCTCTCAACTCATTTCGATTCTTTGAAGACAACATCAAAACTAGTCGTAAAGCAACAATTCCTTCAAATACACGACACTTTGAATAGAAGAAACAATCTACTGGTTCGACATCGAGTGATCCAAGAAGTATCTTTTCCAAAGAAGAGATGGAAGAGTCGTTCTTGAAGATTGCAACAAATGCTTTCGGAATCAGGACTTGAAAAGTATTCTGGTCAATAGGATATCGATATAGTCCCATCTCAGTTACGGCATCATATAAAAAGGACTCCGAGGTCAATATGTCATCTACTTTAAACGGTATACGATAAAGAGCCATCATCAAAAGTATATCAAAAACACTTTTTCTATCTTCGTCCAAATTCAATATTCGTTCCACAAATGGTTCAGCACAAATTCTTCGGAAATCGTAGTCATTCATACAAGTCAAACATTCTTCTTTCGATATGAAAGGCTGATTTCTTGCTACTATATAATTCAAAAGCATATTCACTGCACGAGTCAACAAACCAGGAACTCCACCTGTACATTCCAATAACGAATCTGCCAATTCATTTACTGAAAATGAAGAACTACATAAGACATTACAAACCGGAACTTGAGTAGGTGTCTTTAGAAGACTCCTTTCAAGGAATTCAACGATACTGGAAGCGTCCAAAGGTGATAAAGGGATAAAATGTAGTATAACTCTTGATAGCCCAAAAGCCACATCATTCTTAATACTTAAACCCTTGCTTTTCCCAACAACTATAAAAAACAAGTCGGGTTCTTTGCACAATTGACTAATGATACCGAAAAAGTCGTTGTATGGTCGAACTCTACCGTCATGGGTTCTCTTGAAATGAAAATCGTCGAGACTTTCGTCAAGGACACCAATTTCATCAAATGCCACCAAAAGATATTGATCGGAAGGAATGCCCAAAGTCTTCCGTAGCTCTGGAATTAGAAAGCTTGGATAGGGAGGAATGTGTCTGTAGGCTTCATCAGGCTTCATAAACGGTAGACCCATCTGATTACAAGCTGATAGGTACAATAAATAGTAGACTGCCCACTTTAGGTTGCGTTCTTCCTCGATGGGTCGAGTGGGCTTCAACCCCCTCAAATCCACATAAAGCAACGAAGCCCTTTTCAGCTTCTCCAAAAAGGTTCTGCTCAAAGGGTCCGAAGCAAATTTCGACAGAAAAGTTTCACCAAACCTTTGCACCAACTCCAAATAAGTTCGGGCAAAGGTCGTTTTGCCAGAGCCAAAATGATGGGGGGCAAATGGTATGGTCAAGCGATAGTTGCAACTACTTGTTACACCCCTGAGTTGTTCTCTGTTGCTATGAAGATCATACAGTTCTTTTGTCACTCGAACAACATCTCTTTCACGATCTACTACCACAACAGACTCAAAGTTGTCCACAGCTTTCCACTTGTCATCCAAACTCGCCATCGCCAAAGTGAAATGAAACAACCTTCTGTTTATTTCGGAGTACAAATATAAATAAATGAACAATTGACTGTTTGTCGGTCACAACAACAACAAGGAAAATAGTAAAGGATACCAATCCAACTTCTTCTCTTTATCAACTGATGACTATGTCATACCCTTTATGGCTTGGACTGAGATGACTAGAACTATGGAAGAACGATCAATATGGCTTTTTCAACTATCGATATTCTTATTCTCGTATGCTAATATAATGGCAACTCTCATAGGGTACAAGAAGGATTAGAAGGAAGCCAATGTTTATTTCACAAGTTTTTTATGCTCTTTGAGAGTATAAAGCTATTAAACATGGCCCATTCTCACATAGATAAGAAAGTTTCTTTCAGAATTTTCGAGAATAGTCATGAGAGTTCCGAGCAATATAGATTGTTCATGAAGAATTTGTTCCATAGACGTCTCTCTAGATTTTCTGTATTTTATGGAACAGTTTTCACGTCACTTTTGCTTCATTTCGAAACACGGAACTAGAGTATGAACCAAGTCATTCTCTTTTGTAGTCTATTCAAAAGCTCCAGTTGAAATATATTATTTAGTAGAAATGCAGAAACCCGCAAGCACAGCACTGCTTTATTCTCAGCAATCATCAAATTCCTTTCTTACAATATCATGACAAGTAGCAGTTTATCACTAAAGCTACAAAAGTTGATGATAGCAAAAGACAAACCAAAACAAACGTGCTAAGAAGGATCCAAAATATCTCGTGGTTTTATCAAATCTCAGAAACAACATTGACTCAAGTGTATCGTCAATACTCAATTTCTGTAAGAGTCAATAACTCCTGTTTCTTTCTCCTCTGAAAATAGTGGCATTTGATATTGTGGATTCTGTTAAGAGGAGAAAATATATTTTTCAAGAAAAATTGAATTCAGTCGAATTGAGTCTATTCTATCGATTCTTTTCTCGTTTCTCACGTTTGAATCATAGTTGAATTCTTTCTCCTCAATAGTCGACTATACATTTGAGGTGTTTTTGAAGGTAAACATGACTGTTTAGGTTTAAAGGCTTTTGTTGCATCCTCTTGTACGATAAACTTTGTAAAAACCACAACTTTTAAAGATATACAAGAAAGCAAATTATAAAAAGTACAAAGCTGCTTTAAACGATATAACTCCAAGAGGGCTATTATTTCTTCCAATATAAAAAAAAG
>NW_005178295.1:5372-6138 GCF_000341285.1 Galdieria sulphuraria
TGCAGTTGAGTCATACTCTTCTACCATTCTCAACCATCAGCTCGTTGAATAAGTGAGTCACTATACAAAAGTTCCTTGCGTTAGGCACTTGAAAGAAGACTCTTGCGAAGTATAACCTGATGGGTACACTAATAGAGGCTTCCTTTTGGATATTGGTAACGAGAATCAAAGACAACTCAACGTTTCGTATAAAAAGCGGGTCTATCAATAGAAGGAATGTTCGTTTCTACTAGGGACAATTCAAACTTGAAAAAGAAGAGAAACGCTGTTTTATCCAAGTTGCTCTACAGAGAATAAAAATTCGTCAACTCGCAAGCAATATTCAGCAGAATAAAATAAAACAATTTATCTGATTCCTTTGCAAAGTCAAACAATCTCAAATGATATTTGGTTGTGATTATCCAGACTGGTAAAGGTTTTGTTCTTTTAAATATATTGGATAAATTTCGTCTCCTAGTGAAAAGAAAAGAATATAAGCGTAGAAGTAATGGAAAAATAAGAACCTTTCATCTCCTCTTGACAAAGTAAAAAAGAAAGGTGAATCTTGAAATATATGTGCAAGCAGAAGTAAAAACACCACCACTTTTACTGTTGTTATACTAGTCAAAAAGTCTCAAAAAGTTCTTTACTTGGAGAACGAACCAATAGCCTTGAATCGTTTGAGGCTCGATCCTCCTTGTCGTAAGTAGTTTATGTACGAATTTGTGTATAGACAAAAGTATTCCCGACCTTTGGTCAGTTCTTTATTATCGTCCTGTCCTCTGTA
>NW_005178294.1:0-6084 GCF_000341285.1 Galdieria sulphuraria
TCCCATTTCTCAATTTACACATTCTTATCTATTGACACTCTCATCGCAATTTCAAAATTACACTTGCCCCAACTCTTTCCCATTTCTAATTGACCCAATCTTCCCCCCACCCTACCTACACATAATGAAATTTTACAAATCAAAATAGCCTTTGTATTCACCACTTTCTTCCCAATGGCAATTTCCCAAATCACAATAAACACCATGATTTAACCCCTACATCCAAATTTCCCATTCATGCATGCAACCCATACTCAAAATCAAAACCCCCAAATAATTCATAATCCTTACTTTCTCTATGTGTATGTATGCCCAAGCACCATCCTTTTTTTCATTTAGTATTATAAAAACACTGAGAAATTACCAACATCTCTCTTTTCTTCTACTCTGTTCTACTTTTAAATTCAATCAAACAAACTAGTTATTTCTTTTCCTCTTTTAGCCTTCTTTCCATTTCCTTTAATTTCTGGAACCCTCTCTCAACTTTAATATTATTATTTTGTATTCTCTTTTATTTTCTTCATTTGTTGATTCTTCATTTTCGTTTTTAAATTATTCTTCTAATTTATTTCTTTCGATCCATTCTAATTTTTCTCCTTTCCAATTGAATCTTTGTAAAAAAAATTAATTCAATTGCTTTTTTTTAATTTAAATTAACAAAGTATACAATCAAGGCAAAAGACTCTCTATGAACTACTTTAGATAGTAAGAAAAAGAGAAATCAAAAGTGAGGATATATGTTAAAGTGCAAAAAGAAGTGTAAAAAGTCTGTGTCGTATACTGGTGCTCAACATATTATGCAGAATCAGACCCAATAGCAAAATCAAAATTCTCGTCTAACAGAATAGAATAGCAATATGATCCAACAATTAGTTACCTGTAAAAAGAATGCACTTGAATGAGTTGTGGTGAGCGACTTGTTTTATAGTAAAAGCTATCTGCAGCTATGAAAAGAGAATGTAGGGATTTTCTCTCATTATGATTCTTGCCAAGCAAACTATCAACTAGGTTATCCTTTATGCGTTAGGATAAAAGATTACTAGTACTAGTTGGTGTTTTGTTGGTCAAACCTACTTGAGTAAATTCTTCTAATAAATCCATATGATCATTGTGCATTTGCTACTAAAGAGACTATCGACGATATATAAATACTATATGAAACAAAGTCTAAGATATGAATGACTCCACTTACATATGGGATAGTTTTCGTGTGCTAGTATAAAGCAACTTGATGAAAAAAAAAGACTTATGAAAAATGGACAGACAATATACGGTAGTTCAAACAACCCATGTCATTCTAGTAACACTATTCGAGCCATATTCAACTTGAGAATACACAATGAACTTACTCCTATTTATGCCACTTGCCTTGTATAAGTCTTCTTCAATAGTTAAAACTTGTCTTTGATTCACAAATCAGCAACTTGTCAAGTGCATTCTTACATCGGCATGATGTAAAAGTCTGCAGGAGTGAGATCTTTTTTTCCAACTTCTTACCAATCTGAGTTTCCATACTACAAAACAAGTTATCAGTTCGTTTCTCAATCATCATAAAAAATACTCTTTTGCCTTTCTATTTGTTGAAAAAAGAAAAAAGTAATGAATTAACGAATTGATAGCGTACTACAATTCTTTAGTCTTGTGTCTGGCAATCTATACATACTGTACTTTTTATATGAATTGTTCGTGCTTCTTGAAATAACTAGCTTTATACCATCAAAGTCATTTCTTTGATCATCTGGAACAATCTCTTCCCAGTGCAAGTTGACAAGGTTTTGTTCGTTCGTTCGTAGAGCTGTTTCCATCTGACCTTGTTGTCGAAAAAAATTGATAAACCTGAGTGTACACACTTTGGTAAATGTTTTCTTTTTCTTCTCAGTATGGACTGTCAAGTCTACTGCTTTCTCCCTTTCTTTATACCTTGGTTTTCTTGGAAAGTTTCAAAGAGCTACAAAGTAAACCTGCTCTCTCTCCTTTCTGGTTACATGGTACTTGATTGCTTTAATATATATACATATATGTACATGTGTGTGTTTAGAGCGATATAGTCTTGACACCTTTTTTTTGAGTTTAAAAGAAACAAAAATTGAGTCAATGATGATAGGATGTATATCTAATAGCTTTGCAATTGTTGAAACACTCTAAATATTTTCCAGTCAAACAGAAAGGTAGTCGGAACAACGAATTTCGGAGTCTCTATGGAAAAAAAAGGACAATGAGATTTGATAAACAATTGGCAATGTTCGTCAATTGAGTAAAAGCCAGTGAACAAAGAATTCGTGAAATGTATGGACTAGTCCATTCTCAAAAGAATAAGAATATGCGAGTAGTAAACAGAAAGCTTTATGAATAAATGGATGGGATGTAACTTTACGTAGTTTTCATTTATGAAAAGCCTACTGAAAGATATTTATTAGAATCCTTTTATCCAGAGTGAGGTAAAGTAAGATTCTTGGCAACTTTAAGCGAAACAATAATTATGGTGCTTCTTATCCTATTGCCAATTACCAAAGGACTGCTAGTCAGTTGAAAAAAGTCCATATCAAATATACAACACCTCAAAATGACTACTGTTCGACAATCAAACCCTTTCCAAATTTTGCAACGTTTCCTTAGTTCTTTCACGGAAACAAAAAACGATCTTACCTTTTAAATTCCAAAGTCTAAACTATTTCGCAGTTGTAAGAGACTGAAATTTACAATGGACACAAAGTTATGAAACAGTATCAGAGGATCTTCAAGGACATGAAAAAGTATACCTTGACTTTGTCAAAGTTCATAAAATCGTTTTCTTTGTTAAGGCATACAAATAAGTACCTTCAAGTAGGCATTTCAAACACATTTTAACAGGAAACAATTGTGCTCAAAATTCGAATTTGCGAGACAAAAAAGAGATAGCATATATCGAAGGAAAATTGCAAAAAAAAATGACACCTACTGTTTTTCTGTTCATAAAGGTGTAGAACCATACATAAAATGGTGCGAAAATAGAAAAATAACACTTGAGCTTGTTTTGCAAAACTCCATACAATAAAACTAATCGTTCAATAAATGAAAGTTTTATCTATCACCATCTCATGGATCATTTCAACCGTCTCTCTCGACATCTTGTTACATTTAAAATAGCTTCCTTGAAGAACAGTCTTGTAAAAAGTGGAACAAAGTGTGCGACACCAACTTTGACTCGAAAGACGTCGTTCATATTTCTTTGTACCTTTTCCATTTTCCCATAAATATATAGCTTTATACATTTTGTTTCACTCGCTCATTTTTGCACAGAGTTTTCCCGTCTTCTAAAACTCAAAACGCTTCATCTCCTTATAAAAGTCAACTCAAACTCCCAAGTTTCATTTCTTCCATAGTCTTGAGCCTATAATCCAACACTATCGTTTCTATATAGCCCCTTTTTTCCTATCCATTTCATATTCGAACAACAAAATTGAGCTTTGTAAATACAACATACACTAGAGCAGGCTTGTATAATCTTCTCTAAACGAAGCAAACACAGACGCTCTTTTCTAGTTGCTTTTTCTTTTGAACTTTTCAAAAAGTTTCTTATAGACCTCTGGTGGTGAGATCCTTTCCATGGTGATGTCTTCAAGCAATCCAACGTCTATTGATGTGGATATTACTTTAAACCAGATAGTAGTAAACAATAAATAAACCCAGAATATGCAGCAAATTTTTCCACTTATTGTTTGACAGAAACTATTGGAGATACTTTTCAAGAATTTCAATGGCACTCTCGCTTGTGTTTTCAAGTCTATGATGTCAGTAACTGTAAATCGATTGGAAGAAATGTTGAACAGTTCCTTGAAATTTTTCTGGGTCTCACATGTGATGTATTTACTTTATCTTCTTCGATTGACTCCAGCATACATATTCGTTTAACGTGTATACCTCTTCATAAAACTCAAACAGCATTGCTACGGCTTTAAGAGGACCTTTTTTTTAACCATTCCTTGACTTTTAAAAGGCAAAGTAGTACCTAATAGAATCTACATTCCAAGACTTGTGCTTTCAAACAAGATGCAACAGAGTCGCTCTAAAATTAGTCAATAGGGTCTTGGACAGATTGTTCAAAGCACGTCGAGACGCATTCATAAAAGTGTGAAGAGTCAAATGGTCGGAATAAATAAATGTGACGATACAGAATAAACAGATGGGCTTGGAGAAAGAGTCGTTGAGGAGGAGTCTTGCCATTTGAAAGAGTCGGTATCTTGGTGATCCATCAATGTTCCTTGTACAACGTCCAACCTGGTTTGCGTCTCTTCTTGAAAAGCTGGGATAATAGCTAAAGCATTAGGTTGGGTATTATACAATGAATAAGTCTCCTTGATTACTGCTAGACCTTTGAGGATAATCTCTCCATAGTTATCGGTAATAAATGGACAAGTTAGTTTTGGCTTTACGCGGCATCTTTTTGCAACGTCTTGAATGTTGGTCTCTGTGTTTTCAAGAAACTGACTGAATCACAAAATATCTTTATAAGACAACTTGAGGTGTTTATCCATTTCTGTGGAGTGTTGATATTACCTTCAGAACCAAAAAAAGAAACCAAAAAAAATTTCATCTATTCCCCAAAAAAAAAGGCAGAAAGATTGATTGGTTTTACAATGAAACAGTCAGTTCCCAAAAAAGGATAAAAAAGCTGCAAGACTATGTTCAACCAGCTGTATTACGTTGAACAGACTCGACACAACCAATTGGTAACGAGTCTCCGATATGGATGACAACACTCTCTCAAACTATAGGAGAGAATGGGCATGTAATGTCATCAAGGTTTTGGGTAAACATGGGAAAAGACTGTTTCCAACTTGATGATGGGTAAGAATCAACAAGGTAGGGAATTCTACAGTATAGCAATCTTATGAGAAACCAATGCCAAGTCTTGTTGCCTCATCCAAAAAGCAACCAACAAAGATTGACAAATTTGCAGAGAGTTGGTATGTAAAGACGTTATTGAAGCTTCTATTGTATTTGATCGTAAAGGCTTTTTCATGAAATAGTTGCAAAGAAGAAAATGCTTCATAAAGCGAATTGA
This sequence comes from Galdieria sulphuraria, assembly GCF_000341285.1. NCBI lineage: Eukaryota > Rhodophyta > Bangiophyceae > Galdieriales > Galdieriaceae > Galdieria > Galdieria sulphuraria. Next base: position 5,045 of record NW_005178294.1, read on the forward strand.
CTCTTTTTCGTTGCAAGTGATTTCTTGGATCTGGTACTTGAGAATAGCCAACCAACATCATGAATTGATATTTGAGTTTGTAAAAGGAGATATCAAGTTGTTAAGGCATATGTAAAGGTGATTTCGTGGAGACTTGTTCAAAGGAAGTCTCACAAATGTAGGGGTACAGTACGCTTATTGTATGGATGATTTGAGGGAATAGTAGGGGAATATTGTCCCGATGTAGGGGCACTGTTTGGAGAGTGAAACATACTTTTATAAGTATCACTTGAAGACAATCTAGTAAAACCAAACCTATCTCCAAGGCTGTAGTTGCTGCACTTTTTCGTACAGACTTTAGCAAGCCCTTGTCGTTGACGACTAGAACACAGTTCTTGGCTATGGACAAGACTGTACTCCAATCCTTCAAGTATGGTTATGCTTCAACAGGTAAACAAAAAGTTTTCAAGGGTTCTTTTCTTGTGTTTCTTGGGTGTCTTTGTCTCAAGGTTCCGCAAAGACTTGAGCTTCGAGAAGGACAACTTTTCTTTGACTTTTACTACTTGTAGCTTTGTTCAATGTCTTAGTAACCCAAACGATGATATCATTCAACTGGCTACTCAACTCAATATTACTTGTGTTTTTCCAAACTCGTTACTCTCAAGGGTACTTGTCCATTTTTAGAGAGTCATTTCAAACAATATTGAGATGGAACCTAAAAATGTTACAGACTGTAATTTTGCTGAATTGAAACGTATTGTTTTGTTATGGTGATTCAAAACAAGTTCTTTTGAAAAGAGTAAAAAAATAACCATTTTTTTTGTCATTCTTCTCTTCTTTTGCATAGAAGGTGTCTTTAAAGCATGGGCTCTTAATGTTTGGTTATCAGTGTGGAAATCAAAGTTAACTTTCTTGGAAGGATCCTTTACTGTTTCAAATGGCTTTACTGATTTTTACACACACTGTCAATTTCAAATGCCCCATTTCCAATTTACCCATTCTTCCCCGCATCCATATCCATAAGTGGCAATTTCCAAATCAACACAATCGCCTTGAGCGAT
>NW_005178293.1:0-6052 GCF_000341285.1 Galdieria sulphuraria
CATTTCGCTCCAACCATGCATTACTGAGTAAGGTATAGCCATTTGGCAGACAAGAATCAGGAATGCGATGTTAATTTCTTTCAAGTATTCACATTTTAATGCGTTGCTTGTTAGAAACGTTCAAAGTTGGCTATTGAAATACAGCCCTAATAATTAATGGAGTCAATGTGTTAGACAAGATAACGGCACAACTCGATGCATACAAAAGTTGAATCAACGTTTTCATTCAAAATCAATTAGTTGGTCGTAAGACTAATATGCGCTTTTATCTTTTAGGGGGTATCTAAGAGAGAGTTGGTTGAATTGTCATTATGTAGACATTGGGTTATCCAATAGAGTTTCTGTTAGATAGTGTTTTTATAGGATGGCTTCTTTAAGGTAGAATTGATACTTTATTGACCACTAGTTGTCGAGTTGATAAAGACTTTGTACCTTTGCACTTGAAACCTTGCTGTTGTATGTACAGAGTCTTTATATCCGAAGCAGTGTTTTATGTGGTCTTTAGGTACCCTGTATGCTTGATTCAGTGTCGAATTGTCCAAGATTATTTTGAATTGTCTAAAATATTCTAGTCCTTATTCTAAAAGGATGATTTACAGACTATTATTTGGATCACTTAGAATCATGTCGAAGATCAATTCATGTGAGAATCACTGGGTAAGAATTTGAATTGCAACAAAGCATCAATTTTCCCTTGATATTTGTATGCTGTTTGCACTACTGGACAGGTGGTCGACCATAATTCAGTTTAGGTACATTTTTCTAGAATATTGAGAACGTGTTACTATTGATGAGCATAAATCAATCAGCATCCACCATTCTTGTATCTGTACGAAATTCAATTGAACTTTGTTTGAATCCAATTGTTCCTATCAATATTGGTGGAGCACGTTCTCGTTTTACTGTCTTGGTACCAAGCTCAAATTGCGTCATAGAATCATTATTTCTTTTGATAAAGTCATTGTGCTAAAAGTCTATTGCTTGTTTCTATTGACTGGTCGGAGAGTAGTCATCATCTTGTTATCTTATTTTTTCAAGAAAGTTGGAATAATTACCGAACACTAAAAACTGAACTTTAATTGAAATAAAGTATGACAGCGATAAACTATACTATTCATAGACCACAGAATCATTTGATTTAGAACAAGATTCAACTAGATTGTAGACGATTGGTCACAAACGAGCTGCGAAAAGACGCAACGTAACCTTCTGATACAAGCTATTCAATCTTCCTTTTTCATGTTTATATGTTGTGTAGTACAAGATGAAGAAAATGATTCCTTTCATTTCAACTTTTATAAAACTCGCTGAACCAGAGAATACCCCAATTTGCTTTGGAAGAAAATGTATGATGAAAGATATAAAGTGAAAAAAGAAAGAAATGGCTTTCTAGTTTAATAGACTACAGAGATAGTGTTATGAGCCAAAAGTCTTGACTTTGATTCTCACCAGAAACATCAACGATATACAATCTTACTTGCAGAATCGTTATTTGCATTTCTGTAGACATTATGCTTTATATAGTTGTAACTTTCTTTACTAGTTTGGAAAGTTTATACAACAACATTTATAGGAAGAACAATATCAAGTTTATGATTCAACTCGATCTCGATACTATTATTCCATGAAGAAGGATATCACTCCTCATCATACTCGACGAATGGTTTTAGATTCAAACTAATCAATGCCTATGTCAATCAACAACTTGACCGAAAAAAAGGTGCTTGTATTTATTTCTATTGCAAAAATCATCGAGGTCTTGGTATAAACTGGCGGAAATGATTACAAAAGCAGAATTTACTGTTTGATTTGCACATTTGACGACAACAATAACAGCAACTCTTAGAAGAGACAGGACAACACTTCTCACTACAGCATTATTCTCGAAGAGTAATAGGCATACTATTTCTTCTATAGTTCGTCATTTATTTAGAATTGTGATTGGTGTTTTACGACCACTCTCTTTCTGTATTTTAAAAACTCAATACATTCCTAAATTGTGGAAGGGATATATTTTTCTATCTAATCGACAAGACTAGAGACAATAGGGATAGGAGCTAGTGTCCAGGAATCAGTTTAAATTCAACTGATTTCAAGATCATAGTTTCGGCTATGTTGAACCGAGTTTAAACTGTATTGAGTGGAAACAAGGAATTTTACAAAATAGAGCAATCAACTATCAAAAAAGAAAATAAACCAAGTGCTTTGCTTGATAGAATCAGAACAATGTCGTCGGATAAAGAGTTGTGTATTGTTTCTTTAAGCATCATTCATTCTCTTGTTCACTACGCCTTGTAGATAGAATCGAACGAGTCGGTCATAAATATAGTACTTTAGTATTTATCATATCATTTATGCCTAGTGACAAGGTCAATTTTAAGCTGTCGAGAGAGGGACTTTAATGTATCTTGGCTACATTTCTGTTGAACTTGGTGTCGAATAGAATGACTTGACCTTGTTCATATGAATTCATATTCTTGTTATGAATACTGTATTTGAAGAGTACCGATCATATGCTATTCGAAATTTTCCTTAAACTTTTTCCACTGTTTATCATACACCTCATCCTGTAACTTAGTTTCATAAAAGCCTTGGTATCGTTGAGACTATCAAGTTTTATGGCTATGACTTGTATAGTTTCGATAGAATTCACTTGACTCCAATCTGTTCCATCAAAGATTGATTTGATAGTGGGACATGCATAATGTCGCAGTTAACTACAGAATCATAGACATACGAGACAATTCAACTGAATTGGACGGAACTGTATGTTTGGAACTTTACAGATCATCTCTACTCTAATTTAGAAGAACGCAAACATTGCAAACATTCGGTTTTATGTTGTTTGAAAGATTTGAATCAACATAATAACTTGAGAAGATTGACGAAGAAGTACTTTGATCCTAACCTTTGATTGTTAGTACTTCAAGTCATGCTGAGACATATGGTTATGTCCGTTTACTTTTTTTGGTGAAAAAAGTTGTCTCTTATCTTTGTTATATTAAGCTATTACAAATTCAAGTTGATCACCTGGTACAGCTTTCAATGGGTCATGGTCATTTGCACAGCAGACTCTTTGTTATCTTTATGGATGAAGAATTGAGTTTGGTTTGTGTTGATTCATTGATTGAATGATTGATTGTTTAGTGTCATACTAGCACATTTACTTATCAAGTGACAAATAATCGCACTTGGATTAGTAAAATTGACTGATTCCAGTATTTGATGAATAGTAGCAGTACAACCCTATTCAAAAAGATGATTTAAGAATTCACTTTAGACAGATAGTTGATTTGCGAGTCAAAGACAAGTTGTAACCATAGAAAAAGATATATACCAGGTAAATGATTCAAATAGGAGTAGTTTCATTGTGCATTCTCCAGTTGAATACGGACTGGATTGGACAGTGCTAATAGAATGAAATGGGTTGTTTGAACCACACTGGGTTGTTCGTCTATTATGAGTCTTTTAGCTCATCAAGATATTTTATCGTGGCACTATAAAACTCTCTGAGCCATAAGAAGAGTCATTATACCCTAGACTTTAGTTCACATAGTATTTATATATCCTCAACAGTCTATTTAATACCGATTGCTTCACGACTGTATGGATTTACTGGAAGAATTTACCCAAGTAGACTTGGCAGACGAAATACCAACGAGTACTAGTATTCTTTCATCTAAATACACAGAGGACAACCTAGTTGATAGTTTGCTTGACAAGAATCACAATGGGAGAAAATCCCCAAATTCTCTCCTCATAGTTGTAAATTACTTTCAAATTCTAAACAGATCGTTGACCTTAACTCGTTTGAATCCATTGTTTCCAGAATTGATCCAATGTTGAATCATATTAGTATACTGTAAAATGGAGATTTTGTTGTTTCCATAGGGTCTGATTCTGCATAATATGCTGAGCACCAATATACACACGTTTTACTGATTTTTTCTGCTAATGGGAAAGATGGGCAATTTGAAAAGAGTGGCCAATTAGAAATGGGCCCGCGCAATTTTAATTTAAAAATTGCCATTATGGGTGTGGAGTGGGAAAGAATGGATAAAATGGAAATGGGAGAGAGAGGGGAAATTGCGATGGGGGAAAATGGGTGGGGTAAAAAGTGCCAGGAAATTGAAGAGGGGCCAACCCAAAGGCGATTGTGTTGATTTGGAAATTGCCATTATGGATGCGGGGAAGAATGGGTAAATTGGAAATGGGGCATTTGAAATTGACAGTGTTTGTAAAAATCAGTAAAGCCATTTGAAACAGTAAAAGATCATTCCAAGAAAGTTAACTTTGATTTCCACACTGATAACGAAACATTAAGAGCCAATGCTTTAAAGACACATTCTATGCAAAAGAAGAGAAGAATGACAAAAAATGGTTATTTTTTTCCTTTCTTTCAAAAATACTTGTTTTGAAGAACCGTAACAAAAAAATACGTTTCAATTCAGCAAAAAAAACAGTCTGTAACACGTTTAAGTTCCACCTCAATATTGTTTGAAATGACTCTTTAAAAATGGACAAGTACCCTTGAGAGTAACGAGTTTGGAACAACACAAGTGATTGAGTTGAGTAGCCAGTTGAATGATATCATCGTTTGGTGTACCAAGACATTGAACAAAGCTACAAGTAGTAAAAGTCAAAGAAAAGTTGTCCTTTTCGAAGCTCAAGTCTTTACGAGACCTTGAGACAAACACACCCAAGAAACACAAGAAAAGAACCCTTGAAAACTTTTTGTTTACCTGTTGAAGCATAACCATACTTGAAGGATTGGAGTACAGTCTTATCCATAGCCAAGAACTGTGTTCTACTCAACGACAAGGGCTTGTTAAAGTCTGTACGAAAAAGTGCAGCAACTACAGCCTTAGAGATAGGTTTGGTTTTACTAGATTGTCTTCAAGTGATACTTATAAAAGTATGTTTCACTCCCCAAACACTGCCCTTACATCGGGACAATATTCCCTTACTATTCCCTCAAATCATCCATACAATAAGCGTACTGTACCCCTACATTTGTGAGACTTCCTTTGAACAAGTCTCCACGAATTCACCTTTACATATTCCTTAACAACTTGATATCTCCTTTTACAAACTCAAATATCAATTCATGATGATGGTTGACCATTCTCAATTACCAGATCCAAGAAATCACTTGCAACGAAAAAAGTGAGTTCGCTTTATGAAGCCCTTTCTTCGTTGCAACTATGTCATGAAAAAGCCTTTACGATCAAATACAATGGAAGCTTCAATAACGTCTTTAAATACCAATCTCTCTGCAAATTTGTCAAGCTTTGTTGGTTGCTTTTTGGATGAGACAACAAGACTTGGCATTGGTTTCTCATTAGATTGCTATTACTGTAGAATTCCGTACCTTGTTGATTCTTACCCATCATCAAGTTGGAAACAGTCTTTTCCCATGTTTACCCAAAACCTTGATGACATTACATGGCCATTCTCTCCTATAGTTTGAGAGAGTGTTGTCATCCATATCGGAGACTCGTTACCAATTGGTTGTGTCGGGTCTGTTCAACGCAATACAGCTGGTTAACATAGTCTTGCAGCTTTTTTATCCTTTTTTGGGAACTGACTGTTTCATTGTAAAACCAATCAATCTTTCTGTCCCTTTTTTTTGGGGGAATAGATGAAATCCTTTTTTGGTTTCCTTTTCTGGTTCCCAAGGTTATATCAACACTCCACAGAAGTGGATAAACACCTCAAGTTGTTTTGTAAAGATATTTTGTGATTCACTCAGTTTCTTGAAAACACAGAGACCAACATTCAAGACGTTGCAAAAAGATGCCGTGTAAAGCCAAAAACAACTTGTACATTTATTACCGATAACAATGGAGAGATTATCCTCAAAGGTCTAGCAGGAAACAAGGAGACTTATTCATTGTATAATACCCAACCTAATGTTGTAGCTATTATACCAGCTTTTCAAGAAGAGACACAAGCCAGGTCGGACATTGTACAAGAAACATTGATGGATCACCAAGAAACCGACTCTTTCAAATGACAAGACTCCTCCTCAACGGCTCTTCTCCAAGTCCAT
>NW_005178292.1:0-6047 GCF_000341285.1 Galdieria sulphuraria
TGGCTTGGGAGCAACCTTTGTTGAATCCATTTTTGTGTGTCGATATTTAATGCTTCTTTAATCCGAAACTGTTGGTCGTTTTCTTTGACTCGTGCAATTGACTCTTGAGACTCTTTATACCTTTTCTATTCATCGAGTAAAAGACTTGTGTCCAAGTGTATGGTTTACTCCTTTTTGATGGTTACATTTTTATTGTGTTTGAAGCTAGTTTGCTATTCTAGAGCTTATTTGTGACTTTTATTGATATCTCTCCAATATTAAGACACCGTTGAATTCGTATGTTGGCACTTGATATTTTGTGATTGAGAATATTGCTACTTGATATATATATATATATATATATATATATATATATAGAGAGAGAGAGAGAGAGAGAGAGAGAGAAGTTGAAATACTATTTTCATATCAAGAATGAGTCGTTTTCGTACCCTTTATTGATTCATTTCATTGTCATTCTATAGGGAAATATTCAAATTCTCTATCTGCAGGAAGCATGACCATAACAATGAGGATTTCACTGTTTTGGAACAATAAAATAAGAGCTAGAGTTGATTTATAAAAACTATAGCTGTTTCACAGATAAAAGTATTCAACACATTCTCAGAGGACAAGGGAGTGAGGAGTGGTTTATAATAGAGTGGACAAATTGAAAACAAAATAATAGTTGTGCCAGCGCAAGCAGCTTGAAATCAACAAAAAAGATAAACAACAAACACTCCAAAATTGAAAATGGTGGTCAAACGAATTGGAATTGAAAGTTGCTAATCATCCCAATCCATAGATTTTCAGTCCTACAAGAATACCCAATAACCAAAATGACACTGAAAAAGGGCTACATTGATCTTAAAGTCAACTCTCATTGACCAACTTATGATGGAAGATGTGACACTAGTATCCAAAGAACTGAAAGCATTTCGAGAAAGAGAGCAGAATATAATAAGAAGAATGACGAAGTATAGAAGACTCTATACAAAAAATTGAATTTAGTAAACTCAAATTATCAACCATTTCACTCAATAAAGAATGGTTACGACGAAAGAAACTGAACAAAATTCAATAAACTAATGAAACCAGTATAGATTTTAAGAAATATTAGACAAACACTATTTCCCTGGATTTCAAGAAAGAGTTCCTGAAAACTTTGCCAATGCGATGTTGTGATCAGCTTGATAAGCTTTTGCTCTCCTTTTTGGATTCAAAGAAGCTTATGACTTTGCATTGACTTTGGAGCATCAAATGTCTAAGTATTACAAAATATGGTCAAATGAAAGCAAGGTAGAAAAACTTTGAAAAAGCAGAATGCCAAGTATTGTCTCCATCCATAGGTATTCAATAGATGAATGAACTATTACCATTTTAAAAGATATTGTTTGAAACGTATCCATATGTCCAAGGAACAAATTGCCTTTTTGCTTGAGAATTATTTCCACTTTTACATTGTCAGCAATTGTTCTTTGGCATTGATGGAATTGTTGCTTTTCGTCTTTTATGTATCGACCCTTGTTATTGTTGTTTATTGATTTTGAAATAGAATATCCAAGTCTTTTTTCAAAAAAAAATATTCCTATGTTATCAGCCATGGAATGCTTTTCAATATTCCATAGTGATTTCGGATATTTCAATCTTTCTTTCCACACAATATAATTGTATGTTTATTTGAGTCAACGATGTTCTTACTCTTTTGTTGTTTCGTAAAGGTCTTCATTTCAAATATCTTCAACTGATTCATCTCTTTCACAAACTAGTTGCATCATACGAGTTTCTCAAAAAAGGTACTTTTCTCATATTCCTTTGGTTTCCTACGCAACAATTTCTTGGTGATACAAATGAACTTTCCAATCTTACTCACATTTCTCTCTTTTTCAACTGCTTTAAGACTCATAGGAAACAAATTTTCGTATCGAAGGATGACTTGCAATAGTAGTTCCACAACATAGCTGATGATTGAAAAGGGTATGATTCTACTTTTCATCCAATGAGTGAATCAATCAGCAACTTGCCTATTTTCTAGAGTTTTGTTATATTCCCTCAGACAATTCACTACAAGAGAATAATCTAGAGAGCTGCTATCTTTCTTTCTTCTTGAATATTGTTTCGTGGCAAGTAGATTCAAATCAGCAAATGAAGCCCAATCCATTTCTAAGAGTTTTCAATTCAGTGTTCTGAAGTAGCTCACAACGCTTCCTTAAAAAGATAATCTTGAGTTATGTCAATCATTGGTCGACATTTTGATTTATGAAAGGGACATAAAATCTTACAATAGCCTATTCACCATCTTTATTGGATTCGTCACAAGACACTGTGTTTTCATTCAAAAAATACAAAGAAAGTATCTTCTTAAAGGTCCCTTTTTTCTATAAGATGATTTCATAAACTGCGATGATAACTTTTTTTGAGAAAAGAGTGGGACGTACAATGTATCTCTTACCAAGTTGAGTAGAATAGGAAAACGACATATAGCATGTATAGTGCTTTTCTCTTTTTTTCCTGTCTTGTAAAATCCTCGAGTTGATCAACAATGACGTAAATCAGCAATTTTCTATCACCTGGAATTGATCATAATCCATCATTCCGTTGTCTTCAAAAGAAATCCAACAATGATACCACCTTGCGTTGAAATCAAAGCATATAAACATAGATATTTTCTACAAGTACTTGATTCTTTTTACAACAGAGATCACTGAATCTGTTTTCTCTCATATCACAACAATGGCTTTTTGGATGATGGATTTCCCAACTGGGATAAAATGTTTATTCCGCTGAATATTGCTTGCGAGTTGACGTTATTTTTTATTCTTTGTAGAGCAAGTTGGATAAAGTCGTTTCTCTTTTTTCTCATGTTTTTTGACTAGTTCCTAGTGGAAATGAACGTTTCTTGTATTTGTAGACCTGTTTGTTTATACAAAACGTTGAGTTGTCCTTGAGTCTTGTATTACAAATATCCAAAAGAAACCTCCACCAGTGTACCTATCAGATAATATTTTGTAAAAGTATTCTGTCTAACGCGAGGAAGCTTTGTAGTGATTCACTTATTGAACAAGCTGATGGATGAGAATGGAAGAAGAGTAGGAGTTAACTGGAGCTGAACAAATCTTTCCTTGAATTTGCAGAGCTTTTAAAAGTTTTCCGTTCTTTTTCGTATTTGAAGAAATAATAGCCTCTCTTGGGTTTTCTAATTCCTAAAGCAGTGTTGTACTTTTTTAGCCAACTATTGAGGAGAGAGAATTCAACAATGATTCAAAAGCTATGCAAGTAGAAGATATGAGAAGAGAATCAATAGGATACACTCCATTCAACTGCATTGTATTTTTTGAAAGTATGTTTTCTCTTGACAGAATCCACAATATCAAATGTCACTATTAGTCCGCGAGTATTTTCAGAGAAAGAGACAGTAGTTATTGAGTCTACTATGTTATAGAAATTGGGTATTGATAATGCACTTGTGTGTAAGTCAATGTTGTTTCTGATATGAGAAGTCAAAAGAGAAAGAAACAAGAGTTATGGACTCTGATAAAACAACGAGATATTGATGATGCACTTGTGTGAACCATTGTTGGGTCTGACATTTGATATAAACAACTGAGATAGCTTGAATCATAAACTGCATACTTGTCGTGATATCGTAAGAAAGGAATTTGATGATTGCTGAGAATAAAGCAGTGCTGTGCTTGCGGGTTTCTGCATTTCTACTAAATAATAATATTTCAACTGGAGCTTTTGAATAGACTGTACAAGAGAATGACTTGGTTCATACTCTAGTTCCGTGTTTCGAAATGAAGCAAAAGTGACGTAAAAACTATTCCATAAAATACAGAAAATCTAGAGAGACGTCTATGGAACAAATTCTTCATGAACAATCTATATTGCTCGGAACTCTCATGACTACTCTCGAAAATTCTGAAAGAAACTTTCTTATCTATGTGAGAATGGGCCATGTTCAATAGCTTTATACTCTCAAAGAGCATAAAAAACTTGTGAAATAAACATTGGCTTCCTTCCAATACTTCTTGTACCCTATGAGAGTTACCATTATATTAGCATACGAGAATAAGAATATTGACAGTTGAAAAAGCCATATTGATCGTTCTTCTATAGTTCAAGTCATCTCAGTCCAAGCCCTAAAAGGTATGACATAGTCATCAGTTGATACAGAAAACAAGTTGGGTTGGTATCCTTTACTGTTTTCGTTGTTGTTGGTATGAATGGCAAACAGTCAATCATTTATTTATTTATATTTATACTCAAAAATAAACCACAGGTTATTCAATTTTATTTTGGCGATGGCGAGCTTGGATGAAAAGTGGAAAGCTGTGGACAACTTTAAGTCTGTTGTGGTAGATCGTGAAAGAGATGTTGTTCGAGTGACAAAAGAACTGTATGATCTTCATAGCAACAGAGAACAACTCAGGGTTGTAACAAGTAGTAACAACTATCGCTTGACCATACCATTCGCTCCGCACATGTTCGGTTCTGGCAAGACCACGTTTTATGTAACCTATTTGGAGTTGGTGCGATGGTTTAGTGAAACTTCCCTGTCGACTTTTGCTTGGAACCCTTTGAGGAGAACCTTTCTGGAGAAGCTGAAAAGGGCTTCGTTGCTTTACATCGACCTAAGGCTGCTAAAGCCCACTCTCCCCACCGAAGAAAAACGCAACCTTGAGTGGGCAGTCTACTATTTGTTAATAAAGGTTGCTTGTCTGCAGTCAGGTCTTCCGCAACCAGACCCGGACGAATGTTTCAAGGAACTGAAACTTAGGACTGATGCTGTGGTTCAGAAATTCCGTTCAATCTTAAACATTCCTTCGGATCAATATCTTCTTATAGCATTTGACGAAGTTGGTGTCCTAGACGAAAGTCTCGACGAATTTCATTTCAAGAGAACCCACGACGGCAGAGTTCGACCTTACAACGACTTTTTCGGTATCATTAGTCAATTGTGCGAAGAACCCGACTTGTTTTTTATAGTTGTTGGGAAAAGTGAAGGCTTAAATATATACAATTACGTAGCTTCAGTCTCAAGGGTTCAGTTAGTATTTATTCCTCTTTCGCCGCTTGAGAAACATAGTATCGTGGAACATTTGGAGAAAAGTTCTTCCTTTTTATTCACTGGGAGCCCAAAGGTTTCAGAAATTCTTTGTCACGAAGACTTCTCAACTAGTGAACTTGCAGAATTGTTGTTGGAATTGACTGGTGGTGTTCCTGGTTTACTTGTTCGAGCAATCAGTTACCTTTTGCTGTATAAATCATCCAACAACAATTTCTTATTATCTAAGGAAACCTTCTTGATCATAATGAATAGCTTTCTAGTAACAAATTATTGTGTTGCGCCATTCTTACCTCGTCTGATAAGTCTCAGTGAGCAGCGTAAGCGCTTGTTAAGAATGCTTACGTTATTATCTTTGTATCGTATTCGATTTGATTTTGATGAAACTGTGCAAATAAGCTCCAATTCTGATGTGTTTTTGTTTGACCTAGTTACAGATATGTATCTCTATCGTCGATTGGTTATAGAACCAGACCGCAACGAACGCTATGAAGTATTGATTCCCAAGTTACTGATTGAATATATTGACCAAGGCTTAAAGGATGATCGTTTAGAATGGTTACTTTTACAAACCCTCAAGTCTCAATCTGTTGAATTCTTTTATGAGTCGAAATGTCGAATTTTGGAAGGTCTTATTGCTACACTGTTTTATTTACACTTTTCTCGGCGTCCTACAAACAGCTCAATGTTTTCTACTCTTGGTCAATTGTCTCATGTTTGGAATGAAATGAATTTACAATTTTCTTCCGAATCTGCTGCTTATTATATGAAATCTATACATAATACCAGAACTGTATTAGGAACAGAGAGAATGACATTTGGAAGCAATGATGAATGGGAAAGGATAGTGGAAGAAATGTTAGAACTTGAAAAGATATATATTCCATTTCATTCAACATTCCATAGTCCAGATATATTATTCAAGTTGCATGGAAGAACGAATGAGAAGAACTTGATGATTGTGGGTATTGCTTGTAAAGGCCGATGGAGTCGTAATGAACTA
>NW_005178291.1:0-6006 GCF_000341285.1 Galdieria sulphuraria
CAACTATTCTGTGCTTTCTAAGGGGTATTTCCATTTTTATAGGAAGACTCATTATTATTATTATTATTATTATTATTATTACTATTATTATCATTATCATTATCATTAATCTTTCAAAATGTTGTTCTAGTTGAATTCATAACAGCGCAAACTCAGTTTTAAAAAGTCCTTCCATGGTATATATACAGGTTTTGAAACTTTGGAAATGTGATTGTTTTCAAAAGAGTTCATGTGCTATATCAAAACGATTACAAATGTTTGGTTGGTCCAAAATTTTTTATTTGCTTTACCGAGTGCTTTGTTATTCGGTCCTTTACTACGGAGAAAATACTTTTTCTAAACTATAACATGGAAGAAGGTTGATGGGATGTAATTTTCTCAACTTTCCTAATTAGATATATTCTTCAGCCTTCATTTGATGATGAGACCTTGAGAACAACAAGTTGAAATGTATGTATCGTGAAAATAATAAACTTGGAATTGCAGAGACCCTTTCAAATAAAACGTAATGTCATAGTCTTTCTGGCGACAGGTAGAAAAAGATTAAAGACAAACATGAATAGATGTAGCAACAAGTTGCCAAGTTTTGAAATTGTGCAAAGTCCAATCTATTTCGTCGTTTTCAATGGAAATGAACGTTAAAATCAGAGCTCAGCTTGTTGTTATAAGTTTCATTTATGCATTATACAGCACGTAACAATGGAATATGTCATCCAAATCGTGCAATTGTAGTCAGAGGAATAAATTTGCTCAAATTTGATATAGTTTTTGACAGTGTCTTATAAAACAGCCCCTGATTTATGACGACTTTTGAAAGTGTCTATCCTTGGAAAAATTCTCAGATATTAAAACAAGATATTCCTAAATATTTTTGGAAAGAGATAAAACTATTTCTTGTAGGGTTGAAATGCCAATATTTCTCGAATGTGGATTATCCACAGACTTGAAAGCGTTCCTTAAATTTGATAAAATGTCTTTGCCAATAAAGTTTTCTACATCAGCTTCAGAAAGAATAACCAATTCACAGTTGTGAGGAATCACGAAATCTTCAACACTATCGCCAGATGAATAACAACGACTAGAATAATTCAAGTCCTCAGATACATTTGTAGCCAACTTGGTACTCAAAATAATCAACATACAATGCCATGTAGGATGACTAGTCAATACTTGATCATGAACTGGTTTTAAAAACTTGTGAGCTTCTTCCAAAATTTCATTCCATCGAATACCATCACGACTCCATCGGCCTTTACAAGCAATACCCACAATCATCAAATTCTTCTCATTCGTTCTTCCATGCAACTTGAATAATATATCTGGACTATGGGATGTTGAATGAAATGGAATAAATATCTTTTCAAATTCTAACATTTCTTCCACTATCCTTTCCCCATTCATCATTGCTTCCAAATGTCATTCTCTCTGTTCCTGATACAGTCCTGGTATAATGTATAGATTTCATATAATAAGCAGCAGATTCGGAAGAAAATTGCAAATTCATTTCATTCCAAACACGAGACAATTGACCAAGAGTAGAAAACATTGAGCTGTTTGTAGGACGCCGAGAAAAATGTAAATAAAACAGTGTAGCAATAAGACCTTCCAAAATTCGACATTTCGACTCATAAAAGAATTCAACAGATTGAGACTTGAGAGTTTGTAAAAGTAACCATTCTAAACGATCATCCTTTAAGCCTTGGTCAATATATTCAATAAGTAACTTGGGAATCAACACTTCACAGCGTTCGTTGCGGTCTGGTTCTATAACCAATCGACGATAGAGACACATATCTGTAACTAGATCAAACAAAAACACATCAGAATTGGAGCTTATTTGCACAGTTTCATCAAAATCAAATCGAATACGATACAAAGATAATAACGTAAGCATTCTTAACAAGCGCTTACGCTGCTCACTGAGACTTATCAGACGAGGTAAGAATGGCGCAACACAATAATTTGTTACTAGAAAGCTATTCATTATGATCAAGAAGGTTTCCTTAGATAATAAGAAATTGTTGTTGGATGATTTATACAGCAAAAGGTAACTGATTGCTCGAACAAGTAAACCAGGAACACCACCAGTCAATTCCAACAACAATTCTGCAAGTTCACTAGTTGAGAAGTCTTTGTGACAAAGAATTTCTGAAACCTTTGGGCTCCCAGGGAATAAAAAGGAAGAACTTTTCTCCAAATGTTCCACGATACTATGTTTCTCAAGCGGCGAAAGAGGAATAAACACTAACTGAACCCTTGAGACTGAAGCTACGTAATTGTATATATTTAAGCCTTCACTTTTCCCAACAACTATAAAAAACAAGTCGGGTTCTTCGCACAATTGACTAATGATACCGAAAAAGTCATTGTACGGTCGAACCACGCCTTTGTCATTCTTCTCCAGTTCAAAAAAAGTTGCTTTTGTATCAAACACACCAACTTCATCAAAAGCTACCAAAAGATATTGATCGGAAGGAATGTTTAAGATTGAACGAAGTTTTCTAACTAACTTATAGGGACGTGTACGGCATTCTTTAAATACTACTTCTTCATCCTCTGGTTCTTGTCCAACAGAAGTGCAACACGCTTCTATCATTCGATAGTAGACTGCCCACTCTAGGTTTCGAAAAAGCTCTATGGGGACTGTGGGCTTCAACCCCCTTAAATCCACATAAAGCAACGAAGCCCTTTTCAGCTTCTCCAGGAAACCTCTTCGGTTGGCCTTCTCAGACTCACCAACGTAATCGAGACCTATCAGTGCACTTTCACCCATATTATTCACCAGTTCCAAGTAACTTTTTACGAATTTTGTCTTCCCACTTCCGAAGAGGTGGGGACCAAAGGGTATGACTGGTTTGAAAGGGATACCAAGTTTACGGAGAGTGTATAGCTGAAATAACTGCTTTGTTACTACACCAACATCTTGTTCTCGGTCTACTACAACCATGTCATATACGGTTTCTGGTTGAAACTCACTAGACATATCGTAAGCTATGAAGTAAACTATGCGACAGTAAAATACAACAATGGTCAATCAATCTTCTTTAATAGTTTCCAATGCTCAAACTCTTGATTGCGACGAAAGTCTTTTGAAGCTTTGAACAAGTCTTGATAAGAACATGATTTGCCTTTTAGATAAAGACTATCTTTCTCATTTTTTTTGTAATAAAGAGTGGATATTGGTTTGTGTGCAATTGTATATAAAAACAACTTCTCTGAGCTATTAGAAAATAGACCAGCTGAGGAACTTTCAACCTAAGGCGAACCATATATAAAGTCTTTGACGAATACAATACCTTGTATAAAACCCATTTATCAACACGTTGGGACACTCTCCTGAGTAGTAACAAGAAGCAAACAAGACCTGTCAAACTGTGACAGTGACTTTTACAACAATAGGCTTATTTTGATTTTCGTGGTTAGTACCATATTAAGACAATAGTCCTCGGAGTGAAAGCAAATAAGTTGTAACCGAGTTTCAAACATACAAAAAATTTTACTTGCTCTTCAAAACAAAGGGAAGGACTGAGTTAGAATCTATTGCCAACTTAAGAAACTGTTACGGATTCTATCAAGTAAATCTAATCCAAAATCCCAAAAAGTAGGATTGTGAGAAACACCAAATGCTCTTTCAAGTCCATTCAATATTTCTTCGTCAATCAGCATTTCCACATCTCTTTCACAAAGAATAACAAGTTCACAATTATCAGGTACTTTGAAAGAATCATTTCCAATAAACATTCCACTGGAGTAACAACGACTCTGATTACCCAACTCATTAGAAACATTCAATGATAACTTTGTACTAACGATAATAAGCATACAATGATGATAATCCATTGCACTGGATAAGACTTGATCATAAACAGGATCTAAAAATTTCTTGGCTTCATCTATAATATCTGACCAGCCAATTCCTTCCGACTTCCAACGTCCCTCACAAGCAACTCCAACAGTAAGAACTTTGGGTTCCACAGGAGATTGTAATTGGAATATAATATCAGGACTATGAGAAGTAGCGTCCAAAGGAATGTAAATAGTCTCTAAATAAAGTGTCTCTCGAATAATCTTATTCCATTCAGTACTGGCAAAAGTTCTTCGACTCTTGTTCGATTCACTTCTTGTTTCTCTAGAACTAACAACAGACTTGATATAGTGAATAGGTGATATTGTACTGATTGGAAGTTTCATTTGTTTCCATATCGGAGACAATTGACACAACAATTCCCTCAACTCATTTCGATTCTTTGAAGACAACATCAAAACTAGTCGTAAAGCAACAATTCCTTCAAATACACGACACTTTGAATAGAAGAAACAATCTACTGGTTCTACATCAAGTGATTCGAGAAGTATGTTTTCCAAAGAAGATATGGAAGGGTCCCTCTTGAAGATTCCAACAAATACTTTTGGAATCAGGACTTGAAAAGTATTCTCGTCAATAGGATATCGATATAATCCCATTTCAGTGACTGCATCATATAAAAAGGACTCCGAGGTCAATCTATCATCTACTTTAGACGGTATACGAAAAAGTGCCATCATCAAAAGTATATCAAAAACACTTTTTCTATCTTCGTCCAAATTCAATATTCGTTCCACAAATGGTTCAGCACAAATTATTCGGAAATTATCGTCGTTCATACATGTCAAACATTCTTCTTTCGATATGAAAGGCTGATTTCTTGCTATTATATAATTCAAAAGCATATTTACTGCACGAGTCAACAAACCAGGAACTCCACCTGTACATTCCAATAATGAGTCTGCCAATTCATTTACTGAAAATGAAGAACTACATAAGACATTACAAACTGGAACTTGAGTAGGTGTCTTTAGAAGACTCTTTTCAAGGAATTCAACGATACTGGAAGCGTCCAAAGGTGATAAAGAAATAAAATGTAGTATAACTCTCGATAGCCCAAAAGCCACATCATTCTTAATACTTAAACCTTTGCTTTTCCCAACAACTATAAAAAACAAGTCGGGTTCTTTGCACAAATGACTAATGATACCGAAAAAGTCATTGTAAGGTCGAACCACACCTTTGTCATTCTTCTCCAGTTCAAAAAAAGTTGCCTTTGTATCAAACACACCAACTTCGTCAAATGCCAACAAAAGATATTGATCGGAAGTAATGCCCAAAGTCTTCCGTAGCTCTGGAATTAGAAAGCTTGGATAGAGAGGAATGTGTCTGTAGGCTTCATCAGGCTTCATAAACGGTAGACCCATCTGATTACAAGCTGATCGGTACAATAAATAGTATACTGCCCACTTTAGGTTGCGTTCTTTCGGTTCTGTGGGCTTCAACCCCCTTAAATCCACATAAAGCAATGAAGCCCTTTTCAGCTTCTCCAAAAAGGTTCTGCTCGAAGGGTCCGAAGCAAACGTCGACAGAAAAGTTTCACCAAACCTTTGCACCAACTCCAAATAGGTTCGGGCAAAGGTCGTTTTGCCCGAGCCGAAGAGATGGGGGGCAAATGGTATGGTCAAGCGATAGTTGCAACTACTTGTTACACCCCTGAGTTGCTTTCGGCCTTTATGAAGATCATACAATTCTTCTGTCACTCGAAAAACATCTCTTTCACGATCTACCACAATAGACTCAAAGTTGTCCACAGCTTTCCACTTTTCATCCAAACTCGCCATCGCCAAAGAGAAATTAAACAACCTTCAGTTTATTTCGGAGTACAAATATAAACAAATTAACGATTGACTGTTTGTCGGTCACAACAACAACAAGGAAAACAGTAAAGGATACCAATCCAACTTCTTCTCTTTATCAACTGATGACTATGTCATACCCTTTATGGCTTGGACTGAGATGACTACAACTATGGCAAGAACGATCAATATGGCTTTTTCAACTATCGATATTTTTATTCTCGTATGCTAATATAATGGCAACTCTCATAGGGTACAAGGAGGATTGGAAGGAAGCCAATGTTTATTTCACAAGT
Organism: Galdieria sulphuraria; assembly: GCF_000341285.1. NCBI lineage: Eukaryota > Rhodophyta > Bangiophyceae > Galdieriales > Galdieriaceae > Galdieria > Galdieria sulphuraria. The sequence goes on from NW_005178291.1 coordinate 5,961, forward strand.
TTTTTATGCTCTTTGAGAGTATAAAGCTATTGAACATGGCCCATTC
>NW_005178290.1:0-6001 GCF_000341285.1 Galdieria sulphuraria
TCCCATTCTCTCCTATGTTTGAGAGAGTGTTGTCATCCATACCAGAGACTCGTTACCAATTGGTAGTGTCCTTTCTGTTGAAAGCAATACAGCTGGTTGAACATACTGTTGCAGCTTTTTCATCCTTTTTTGGGGACTGATTGTTTCATTGTAAAACCAATCAATCTTTCTGTCCCTTTTTTTGGGGAATAGATGAAATCCTTTTTTGGTTTCCTTTTCTGGTTCTCAAGGTAATATCAACACTCCACAGAAATGGATAAACACCTCAAGTTGTTTTGTAAAGATATTTTGTGATTCACTCAGTTTTTTGCAAACACAGAGACCAACATTCAAGACGTTGCAAAAAGATGCCGCGTAAAGCCAAAAACAACTTGTACACTTATTACCGATAACAATGGAGAGATTATTTTCAAAGGTCTAGCAGTAATCAAGGAGACTTGTTCATTGTATAATACCCAACCTAATGTTTTAGCTATTATCCCAGCTTTTCAAGAAGAGACACAAGCCAGTTTGGACATTGTACAAGGAACATTGATGGATCACCAAGAAACCTACTCTTTCAAATGACAAGACTCCTCCTCAACGACTCTTTCTCCAAGTCCATCTGTTTATTCTGTATCGTCACATTTATTTATTTCTACCATTTGACTTTACACACTTTATGAATGTGTATCGACGTGCTTTGAACAATCTGTCCAAGACCCTATCGACTAGTTTTAGAGCGACTCTGTTGCATCTGCACAAGTCTTGAAATGTAGATTCTATTAAGTACTACTTTGCCTTTTAAAAGTCAAAGAATGGTTACAAAAAAGATCCTCTTCATGCCGTAGCAATGCTGTTTGAGTTTTATGAAGAGGTATACACGTTAAACGAATACGTATGTTGGAGTCAATCGAAAAAGATAAAGTAAATACATCACAGGTGAGACCCAGAAAAATTTCAAGGAATTGTTCAACATTTCTTCCAATCGATTTACAGTTACTGACATCAGATACTTGAAAACACAAGCGAGAATAACATTGAAATAGTTGAAAAGTATCTCCAATAGTTTCTGTCAAACAATAAATGGAAAAAGATGCTGCATACCCTGGGTTTATTTATTGTTTACTACTATCCGGTTTAACGTAATATCCACATCAATAGACGTTGGATTGCTGAAAGACATCACCGGTGGAAGAAATCTCACCACCAGAGGTCTATAAAAAACTTTTTGAAAAGTTCAAAAGAAAAACTAGAAAAGAACGTCTGTGTTTGCTTCGTTGAGAGAAGAATATACAAGCCTGCTGCAGCGTATGTTGTATTTACAAAGCTCAATTTTGTCGCTCGAATATGAAATGGATAGGAAAAAAGCGATAGAGAAAACGATAGTGTTGGATTATAGGCTCAAGACTATGGAAGAAATGAAACCTGGGAATATGAGTAAACTTTTACAAGGAGATGAAGCATTTTGACTTTTAAAAGACGAGAAAACTCTGTGCAAAAATGAGCGAGTGAAACAAAAAGTATAAAACTATATATTTATGGGAAAATGGAAAAGGTAAAAAAAAATATGAACAATGTCTTTCGAGTCAAAGTTGGTGTCGCACACTTTGTTCCACTTTTTACAAGACTTTTCTTCAAGGAAGCTATTTCAAATATAACAAGATATCGAGAGAGACGGTTGAAATGATCCATGAGATGGAGATAAATAAAACTTTCATTTATTGAACGATTAGTTTTATTGTATGGAGTTTTCCAAAACAAGCTCAAGTGTTATTTTTCCATTTTCGCACCATTTTATGTATGGTTCTACACCTTTATGAACAGAAAAACACTAGGTGTCATTTTTTTTTGCAAATTTTCCTTCGATAAATGCTATCTCTTTCTTGTCTCAAAAATTCGAAATTTGAGCACAATTGTTTCCTGTTAAAATATGCTTGAAACACCTACTTGAAGGTACTTATTTGTATGCCTTAACAAAGAAAACGATTTTATGAACGTTGACAAAGTCAACGTATACTTTTTCATGTCCTAAAAGATCCTCTGATACTGTTTCATAACTTTGTGTCTGTTGTAAATTTCAGTCTCGTACAACTGCGAAATAGTTTAAACTTTGGAATCCAAAAGGTAAAATCGTTTTTTGTTTCCGTGAAAAAAAAAAGAAAACCTTACAAAATTTGGAAAGGGCTTGATTGTCGAACAGTAGTCATTTTGAGGTGTTGTATATTTGATATGGAGATTTTTCAACTGACTAGCAGTCCTTTGGTAATTGGCAATAGGATAAGAAGCACCATACTTATTGTTTCGTTCAAAGTTGCCAACGATCTTACTTTACCTCACTCTGGATAAAAGGATTCCAATAAATAACTTTCAGTAGGCTTTTCATAAATGAAAACTACATAAAGTTACATCCCATCCATTTATTCATAAAGCTTTCTATTTACTACTCGCATATTCTTATTCGTTTGAGAATGGACTGGTCCATACATTTCACGAATTCTTTGTTCACTGGCTTTTACTCAGCTGACCAACGTTGCCAATTGTTTATCAAATTTCGTTGTCTTTTTTTTTCCATAGAGACTCCAAAATTCGTTGTTTTAACTATTTTTTCGTTTGACTCGAAAATATTCAGAGTGTTTCAACAATTGCAAAGCTATTAGATATACATCCTATCTGTCATCATTGACTCAATTTTTGTTTCTTTTAAACTCAAAAACGAGGTGTCAAGACTATATCGCTCTAAACACACACACACATACATATATGTATATATATTAAAGCAATCAAGTACCATATGACCAAAAAGGAGAGAGAGCAGGTTTACTTTGTAGCTCTTTGAAACTATCCAAGGAAACCAAGGTATAAAGAAAGGGAGAAAGCAGTAGACTTGACAGTCCATACTGAGAAGAAAAAGAAAACATTTACCAAAGTGTGTACACTCAAGTTTATCAATATTCTTCGACACCAAGGTCAGATGGAAACAGCTCTACGAACGAACGAACAGAACCTGGTCAACTTGCACTGGGAAGAGATTGTTCCAGATACCCAAAAGAAATTACTTTGACGGTATAAAGCTAGCTATTTCAAGAAGCACGAACAATTGATAAAAAAGTCCAGTATATTTGGATTGCCAGACACAAGACTAAAGAATTGTAATACGCTATTAATTCGTCAACTCATTACTCTTTTCTTTTTTCAGCAAATAGAAAGAAAAAAGAGTATTTTTTATGATGAATGAGAAACGAACTGATAACTTGTTTCGTAATATGGAAACTCAGATTGATAAGAAGTTGGAAAAATGATCTCACTCTTGCAGACTTTCACATCATGCCGATGTAAAAATGCACTTTAGACAAGTTGCTGATTGGTGAATCAAAGACAAGTTTTAACTATTGAAGAAGACATATACAAGACAAGAGACAAAAATAGGAGTAAGTTCATTGTGCATTCTAAAGTTGAATATGGCTTGGATAGTGTTAATAGAATGACATGGGTTGTTTGAATTACAGTATATTGTCTGTCCATTTTTCATAAGCCTTCTCTTCCATCAAGATGTTTTATACTAGCACACGAAAACTATCCCATATGTAAATAAAGTTATTCATATCCTAGACTTTGTTTCATATAATATTTATATATCGTCGATAGTCTCTTTAATAGCAAATGCACAATAATCATATGGATCTATTAGAAGAACTTACCCAAATAGCTTTGACAAACAAAACACCAACTAGTACTTATAGTCTTTTATCTTAGCGCATAAAGGATAACCTAGTTGATAGTTTGCTTGGCAAGAATCATAATGAGAGAAAATCCCCACATTCTTTCCCTGATAGTTGTAAATTGCATTTAATAGTAAACAGATCGTTGACCGAAACTCGTTTGAATCCATTGTTTGCAGAATTGACCCACTGTTGAATCATATTGGTATACTGTAAAATGAAGATTTTGATTTTGCTATTGGGTCTGATTCTGCATAATATGATGAGTACCAGTATACAAAACAGACTTTTTAGTGATTTTTTCTGCTAATGGGAAAGATGGGCAATTTTAAAAGAGAGGCCGATTGAAAATGGGCCCGCGCAATTTTGATTAGAAAATTGTCATTATGGGTGTGGGGTGGGAAAGAATGGGTAAATTGGGAATGGGAGAGAGTGGGGAAATTACCAAGGGGGAAAATGGGTAGGGGGAAAGGGGCCAATTGGGGCCAACCCCAAGGTGATCGTGATTTGAAATTGCCATTGTGGTGGGCTGGGGAAGAATGGGCCCATTTAGAGATGGAAGGGGAAATTGCGATGGGGGAAAATGGTTGGGGGAAAGGGGTGTGAGGAAATTGGAGAAGAGGGGCCAACCGAAAGGCAATTGTGTTGATTTGAAAATTGCCATTATGGATGCAGGGAAGAATGGGTAAATTAGAAATGGGGGCATTTAAAATTGAGGACAGTGTGCAAAGAGAACTGAGTGTGAATTGAAAGTCTTGGGAGAATCCATACAGGAAGAGTGTTTGAAAAATTCCAATTCGAAAAGCAAAAAAAATTGAAATTTGAACGTCAGTTAAACTTTATGAGATAGTAGTAGTAGAAAGTTCAATTACATGCTGTTTACATAATGTTTCCATGCTTTCATAATACATTTTTACTCTAAAATAATCTTCTTATTAAATTCCTAAAGAAAATATAATGACAATTTAATATAGTTAATTGAAACGTTGAAAACATTATAAAAAAAATTTAATCAATGACTTAATTTTTAACTATTACAATTAAATGTTCAAAGTAATTATTATATAAACACATAAAACTCAACAAAACAAAAAAAGAATTAATTTTAAAGACTATATTTGTTAATTCTCCACAAAATTGACAAAAATAAATAATTTTTAGTTTAGTTTTACAATATTTACTAAAAATATACACAACAAAAATAAAGATAATAAGCAAAATTTGATAGCAACATTGACACACAAATACTACAAATACACAATAAATGCAAGGATTATTTTTGTTAAAAGTTAATAACAAAAAAAGTGAAAACTAACCAATAAAAAAAGAGAACATAGTCGTCGAAAGTATAGAAAGAAAGATTTTTATTCAAAGAAATACACATATTTAAAGTGATTAAGTAAAATGGCGCAAAAAAATAATGAACGAACTGAAAAAGCAAAGAATTGCATTTGGTAATTTGTCATGTGATGAGAGAGTATGTATGGGTGAATGAAATTGTCGATTGCGGGTAAAGGATGGTAGTGCAACTTTGGTTTGAAAATTGTCATGGGGGAGTGTGGGGATAAGGGGAAAAAGGGGGCCAATTGGAAGTGGAAGAGGGTCCGGGGGATCCAGTGGCTCGTTGGTTCTCTTTCTCCTTTGGAATCCAATATAAGAAGCTGCACCAAGTAAAATACCTAACAGTAGTGAGAACACAATAGTGTTGGAACTGCTACCTAAAGACACAAGTTGTTTAATGCTGTCCATATATGGTTTAGGCGTTGCTATCAAATCTGAAATCCGCTCTCCAAGCTCGGTCATGCGTTCCTCATGCGCTGAGTCCACAGGACACTCTTCCATCACTAGAATGTAAACGGCTCACTTTTTCTTCCTATTAACTGGATGATAGAAACTATACGAAGGAACAATGATTTAAGAAAAGAATGTTACTTTCAATTTGCGTATATAATAACAGAAAAAACCGTTACTACTTGAATGATTGATTTTCAGCAATATTCAAACATTGTGAAAACTTTGCGTTTGTTCATCGAGTAAATTATAAAGGAAGAAGAAATGATATTTGTTCTCTCTCCGATACGCGAACAGTTGCACTCCTCATTTTTGTGCACGTTGAGCAAAGTAGGAAATGTTTGGTCACAACTAATGAAAATGACATTTCAATGCCAGTCGATTCTCATTTACACTAGGATTTTCAACTTTGGATAACCTTTTCAAGGCAAAGCTTCAATGGTTGGTCTCCATAGAAAATGAAAACTTTATTCATGCAAATGAAAAGAAAACTCATTCCGTCTCTATAA
>NW_005178289.1:0-5989 GCF_000341285.1 Galdieria sulphuraria
TTTTTATCTGTTTGTCACATGGGTAGAATCATTTAAGATGCTCTTGTTCTATTAATAGTCAAACGAAATTTTTTTAGATCGCAACAGGGTTACTTTCCCTATCTAAGAGTCGGTGAGTTTTCAGTCTAATTCACTAAAACAGAGTTTGAATATATAGTGTTGTTAGTACTTTTGAGATAGAGTTTGAATTGCAAACTAAAATACTTTTTTTAGTATTTCTTCTTACCTTTGCTATATTTTCTCTTGGATCCAACAAGTTTCATATTTGTAGGAGCCATTCATATGAATTCCAAGGCTAGAAATGCAGTTTGAAAAAAACACATTAAAAACGAAAGGAATCTAAACTTTTATCGAATTTCAAGAAGCTAAAACTCTTTTTAAGACCGCAGTGTAGGTCCTTAAGTTGAAGCCTCAAGTTTTTGCTGCCACTTTTTTCGTTTGGTCTAAAACCGAGGAAAACTCTCTTCTATTCAGTTAACAAAAGACAGGAAGGACAGTCCAAGTGAAATCTACAAACAACTTTTTCTGTCTCAGTCTTTGAGAATTATAGTAAAAGGAGTTACTAGTCTTTTTTCAACAGACTAGAAAGACAACATAGCAGACACTTGAAGAATGTTTTGAGATATTCTTCGGTAAACACTTTACGAAGTATTTGGACAAGAAAGGATATTTTTCATTTTAGTTGTATTCAACATGTATGTATGTATAGTCTATTCATTTTGAATCATTGCTACAACTCTGCAATATCGCAAATTGACACCAAAAATAGCCTTCAAATGAAAAGCTTTTAGTTTTGAATTGTGTTTAAAGGTATCTCCGAAATATTTGAAAGATTGCACTGGTGTATTAACCGAGTCATTCTCCTGCACACAAGTGCATATCATCAATATCCAATTTCTGTAGGAGTCAACAACTCCTGTTTCTTTCTCCTCTGAAAATACTTGCAGACAATAGTGATATTTGATACTGTGGATTCTGCTAAGAGAAAACTTATTTTCAAAAAAGTTCAATTCAGTCCAACTGAGTCAATCCTATCGATTCTCTTCTCGCTTTTCATCATAGCATTTAAATCATAGTTGAATTGTCTCTTCCATATAGTCGACTATATAGTTGAGATGTTTTTGAAGGTAAACATGACTGTTTAGGTTTAAAGGTTTTCACTGCCTTCTCTTGTACCATCAACTTTGAACTTTGTAAAAACCACAAATTGTGAACATATATAAGAAAGCAAACTATATAAAACACAAAGCTGCTTTAGGGCATGGATAACTCCAAGGGAACTCTTATTTCTTCCAGTACGAAGAAAACAAAACTTTTAAAAGCTCTGCAAATTCAAGGAAAGATTTGTTTAGCTCCACTTGTCTCCTACTCTTTTCCCACTCTCTCAAACATCAGCTCCTTGAATAAGTGAGTCATAATACAAAAGTCATTCGCGTTAGACACTAGGCAGAAGACTCTCGCGAAATAGAAACAGATGGATACACTAGTGGAGGCTTCTTTTTAGATATTTATAACAAGAATCAAAGACAACTCAAAGTTTTGTATAAACAAACTGTCTATATATACAAGAAACGTTCATTTCCATCAGGAACAAGTCAAACATAAAGAAGAAAAGAAACAGTTTTATCCAAATTGCTCAAAAAAGAAGGAAAATGCCTCTTCCAACTTTGTATTATTCAGCAGAATAAAATTGTGCAAAGGTCTTGTTCTTTTAAATATACTGGATAAATTTCGTCTCCTAGCGAAAAGAAAAGAATATAAACGTAGAAATAATGGAAAAATAAGAATCTTTCATTCTCCTCTTTGCAAAGTAATAAAGAAAGGTGAATCTTGAAATATATGTGCAAGGAGAAGCGAAAGCATCACCACTTTTACTGTTGTCATACTAGTCAAAACTCTCAAAAAGTTCTTACGTGGATAACGAACCAATAGCCTTGAAACGTTTGAGGTTCGATCCTCCTTATCGTAAGAATAGTTTGTGTACGTATTTGTATTTAGACAAAAGAAATCAAACCTTTGGCAATTTTTTGTTGTAGCCTTGTCCTCTCTATACTTTCCAATTCTACGGTTGAGTATACGATTTAGTCTTCTTTATAACTCGTAATCGAACAAAGATTGCTCCTTGAGCGTAATTTGCATAGAAGGAAAGATTATAGCTCTCACAACGCAAGCCAAACAGAGTAAATGTCATTGAAATTGGAAAATGACCATTTTACACCTTTAAGGAGCTTTCCTTAATTTTGAGTGACCAACAAAGAAAGGTTCTCAGATCGAGAACGAGTCAAAAACTGGTTGTAGCAAAACCCGTTCTTGATTTGTTATCAAAATAGGGTCACAAGTAGTTTGAAATTTACCTTGCAGAGACAAGATTGATCAAACTCAACTCTGTTAAAAGGCTACAGTGTCGCTAGGGAGTTGAAAGGACCTTTGATACGACACTGTTCTTCTCGTTTCACAACAATACTGAGATGTGAGATTGATTGTATCTAGCACACATATTGTTCCAGAAACTTTTTACATATCTCCAAGTGGAATATTTTCTTTCATAAAACTCAATAGTCACTCAAAATAATATATCTCCAGTGAAAGGAGACAATACAAAGCGATCCTTCTCATAACAATCCAATTAGAAATTCATCACAATGGTTTGATTGTTGGATGGAAAGGAAGGCTCAGTGAGTGTTGTCAAGGCTGTGGACCTGGTTCAACTTTGCTAGTGAAACTTCTCAGACTTTAATTTCTAAAACGAATTCTTCGTTCGTTTTAGTTGGACAAGTGATTTTCTATTATCTACGTTTCTTTTTTAAGCTCTGCAAATGTTTCTTCTAGAACAATCCATCGATTCCCGTGCTCTGAGTTCCAAGTAGACTGTAGTTTCTTTTTAGTATTTACAACTTTTATTATCTCTTTGGAGTTTATATACTTTATACAACACTTGTTGTTATTTCACTTCTGGTCTTGTATGGAAATTTGAGATTAGCGTTGTCGAGAAGAGAGCAAAGACAAAGGAGTTTAAGCTGTCGTTGAGTGTTGGTACTTTAGTCAATTAGTTGTCTCACAAGTTTGTTTTTTTCTATCGATAATTGTTTCAGAGCAGTTTTGCGTATTTATTAGCAGTTGATAGTCTAGTCTTGTAGTCTGTTTTTGAGAAACAGTCTTTGGGTTGATATTTCCAAGATATTCTGCAAGAACAAGAAACCAGTCAGACACTCAGTTGAGTGTTTTGGTCAGTTCACAGATTAAATTTTTGTATGTTAGTTTTTTGTCTTCTATATGACTCTTTTCAAGATGGAGAAATCGGTCTGTAACTCTGCAACAGGCATTTCTCAGGATAGCATAGGAAAGTCTTGAGTCCATCATTGCTTATTTTCAATGATTGTTTGTATTGTTGTGCTTTTAGATCAATTCTCTATTGATTCGAATATGTCTTTTGAAATATTACGGATAGAGGGCTTTAGATAACGAAAGCTGAATAAACTTGTATTTTGAAAGCAAGGGAAAAGTTTTCAGTTCAAAGTATACTCAACTTGTTGGGAACTATGAAACAAAGCAAGCAAAAGGACACTGTTGGAAATCTTGGTTGTGTCCACCTGGTAAAATGTTTTGACGATGGCGACTGTAGCTACTAGTCCGTTTTGAGAAACGCCTTTGTTTTTATGAATTACTGGTTTTACCGAGGATGAAATATGTCTAAAACGATATGTAAGTAGTAAGAGTGATAAAGTTGGAACTAGTATCGATAGTGTTTCTGAAAGGCATCGATTGCAAATCGTCTTTGGTCCTTATATAGTTGAAAAGAAGGGTAACAGTAGTAGGAAGGTATGAATGGGAAACAAGGCGACTTGTATGAAACAGTACTTGCCGTGCCAAGAGTGCTGCTGAACTGTTTTTTTCCAACACACTGAAAGTCATTCTGTTCAAGGTAGTGGTAGTTGTAGCTTTCAAAAAGTGAAAAGGAAACTTCACATTTTGTGCAAACAGCTTGCGTTTGGATGGTATACAAAGTAGCTCTCAAAGAAACTCACGAAGGATGGGTTGAACTTCAACAATATTACACAAGTGCACACATTGATATCATCGTGTTCGACTAGAGTTTTGGTTTAACTCTGAAGATAAAGTGCAACTTTTGGTATATAATTCCTAGAAAGCATACGCAAACGAACAAATTGGTTTGCACATTGACACGAACCTAAAGCATTTTTCTATTATCGCAGCAAAATCAAACCATTCGCCACTACTTGAAATTCAACCAGAACAGCAACAACAACAAATATGAGCCCAAGCCTAGTACAGTATGGCATAGTCATCAATTCTACAAAGAGAATGATTCCTGCTTCTATCTTTTACTGTTTTCTTCGTTGTTGGCATGAGCGGAAAAGTGTCATTGTTTTAGTTACTTGGAATTGTAAACAACAACAACAACAACAATTGAAAGTTATACTGTACTACTGAGTGGTACATGGAATATTAATTATAGTTTTCGTCATAAAAGTACGAATTTGACCTATTTTTTACCATAAAGGAAAATTGTATTGTTGACTCTACAAAAGAAAAGGGCATTATTTGCACACTTACGACTATTTCTGCACATTACTATCAGTAGAACTACATACGGTCCTGATTTTGAACAACAAATAGAGTATCGAGTTACTTTTACTGGTCGATTTTCGACTTTGCTTGTACCTGTTTGAGACAAATCTTTATCTTGTGATTTTTGAAACGAACTTATTTGTTATCTCATGATAGTATGATGAAACAACTAGTCGTCATTTTTTTTTCCGAAAACGTCGACGTAGAAACTTTTCAGATGCTTTTTTCATTGGAAATCCCGATCACAAAGAATCTCTTTGTCCCGTGATAGTTGTGTTGCATTTGTAGGGATGGGTAACTCCAAGTGATCAAATCAAGACAATTTCGTCAGTTGAATCAAGTAATCTTTGACAAGTGAACTTGCAGTATCATGAGAGTGTACAACATACTGTTTTCTGTGATCTTGAATCTACTTCTGATTTATCTTGATATATTGTATTGTTCTTATGTCGAAACTACACCTTTTGACTATTTATGCTTCAGAACAATTCCATCTTACTTGTTCGACCCTAAGACCAGCTTCATATGAAGTAGTCATCTAGTCGATAAGGATAAGATAATATCTCTATTTCGTCTTTTCTCTTCTTTATCGGTGTAATTGTAGAATGGTGAACATCGTGTTCTTTAGAGTTGTAACATGTTGTGAAAACAGTTGAATGCTCATTGTACAAGAAAAGGGATGAAAATGATACAAAGTAGTATTCAAAGACTGCGGGATGATGTAAATTCAAAGAAAGAATCAACTAGATTGCAGTCAAAGTTCTATACAAACGATCTATTGGGAATAGAAATTGAACTCGTCCTAGTACGACCTACTGGTTGTTTTCCCTCATTATTCATATGAATTGTTATAAAGAACAAAAATTTATGTTTTACATAGCATATACTTTTCAATTGCATAATATAGAAAGATCAGTTGAAAGAAATTCAAGGAAAGGAAGTGAATCAATGCGTCCCTGGCTTCACAGGGTTAAAATATCAGACCTATGATTTATAGATTTTGAGGTTGATCCTCACAAAAAGCAGAATCAATTCTGTGATTTTTACACAAGTAGCAGCAAAACACAAACTTCTTGTCCTGTTCTAATTTCAGGATCTTTTTGTATATCCTTTGTTGCTTGAACCTTTTCGCAACCTTTGGTGGTTTTCATCCACCTCTTAATCTTGAACTATTACCACAATTGATTAAAGTGGTAAATGACAATGCATTTATGCCGTACCAATACCTTGTTTCTATTGATGAGTTGAATTTGAATCTAATTTCAGAGTGATACCCGAAACAATTCTGGTTATAGCTGTATTGAAGGAAGTAATAATCACTTGCTTTAGAGTACTCTGAATCTTACCACTTCTAGTTAAAACGGGTAAGTGGGGAGCCAGTTTCTTTCTTTCGTCGAAC
>NW_005178288.1:0-5966 GCF_000341285.1 Galdieria sulphuraria
GTTAGCTTTCGATCGATTCAACCAAGTTCCATCATCATTACATCTTTGAAGTTTGCACAACAATCTACAACCTTTTGTCCGCCAACTTGTGGTTCTATCAAACCTAATCTAGTTGAAGACTCATTCTACCTTTCAGAAAGGTAAAGTTTATGCTTGGTTATGGAAACTTGGGTGCTCACCCAATCACATCGGGTCTCTGGCTGATGAAGGTTTGTTTTAGAACCTTCACAGTTTCCAAAGTTGAGAAGTAAGATACCATAGTTTAAGCCTTGCATTTTATTTTGAATAAAAAGTTTTTTGTTGTATAACTTTCCATTGCTCAAATTGAGTCATTATCAACGTGTCTCAAGCTTCCATAGCGATTTATTTTGGTAACAAACTGATCCAACAGTCTTTTGAAGTCATCCATTGTGAGACTATGCTGAAAAATCGAAACATTTTAGAAACGTTTCAATTTCAACAAATATTCCATTCATACGTAGAGGAGAAGAAAGAATGTGAGATTCTAAAACAATTGGAACAAAGACAAAGCTCTTTCTGGTGTCATATAGAGTTTTCTGTTTCTCCAATACGGACTTTTTCATGACTTGAGAGCCTTTCCCAACAAAGTTTTCTACAATTGCTTCAAAATAGCCAATCTATTGTCATAGACACCAAAAATGACTCAACTTATTGAATACAATTGTCGTATATTTAGTATTGATAATATTCAGAATGTATTATGCAATTACATAGCCATGTAAAATGGCTAGATAAGAATGAACTACTGTGAACCAGCCCTGTCAGCCAGCTAATAAACTCTTTTCGGGAGAGAATGTATGGTCTCCAAAGAGGCAAAAAAGTAAGATGTAACCAAGTTTCAAACATACAAAAAATAGTTTATTTGCTCTTCAAAACAAAGAAAAGGACTGAGTTAGAATCTATTGCCAACTTAAGAAACTGTTACGGATTCTATCAAGTAAATCTAATCCAAAATCCCAAAAAGTAGGATTATGAGAAACATGAAATGCTCTTTCAAGTCCATTCAATATTTCTTCGTCAATCAGCATTTCCATATCTCTTTCACAAAGAATAACAAGTTCACAATTATCAGGTACTTTGAACAAATCACCTCTAATAAACATTCCACTGGAATAACAACGACTCTGATTACCCAACTCATTAGAAACATTCAATGATAACTTTGTACTAACGATAATAAGCATACAATGATGATAATCCACTGCACTGGATAAGACTTGATCATAAACAGGATCTAAAAATTTCTTGGCTTCATCTATAATATCTGACCAGCCAATTCCTTCCGACCTCCAACGTCCTTTACAAGCAACTCCAACAGTAAGAACTTTGGGTTCCACAGGAGATTGTAATTTGAATATAATATCAGGACTATGAGAAGTAGCGTCCAAAGGAATGTAAATAGTCTCTAAATAAAGTGTCTCTCGAATAATCTTATTCCATTCAGTATTGGCAAAAGTTCTTCGACTCTTGTTCGATTCACTTCTTGTTTCTATAGAACTAACAACAGACTTCATATAGTGAATAGGTGATATTGTACTGATTGGAAGTTTCATTTGTTTCCATATCGGAGACAATTGACACAACAATTCCCTCAACTCATTTCGATTCTTTGAAGACAACATCAAAACTAGTCGTAAAGCAACAATTCCTTCAAATACACGACACTTTGAATAGAAGAAACAATCTACTGGTTCGACATCAAGTGATCCAAGAAGTATCTTTTCCAAAGAAGAGATGGAAGGGTCCTTCTTGAAGATTCCAACAAATACTTTTGGAATCAGGACTTGAAAAGTATTCTGGTCAATAGGATATCGATATAGTCCCATTTCTGTTACGGCATCATATAAAAAGGACTCCGAGGTCAATATATCATCTACTTTAGACGGTATACGATAAAGAGCCATCATCAAAAGTAAATCAAAAACACTTTTTCTATCTTCGTCCAAATTCAATATTCGTTCCACAAATGGTTCAGCACAAATTCTTCGGAAATCGTAGTCATTCATACAAGTCAAACATTCTTCTTTCGATATGAAAGGCTGATTTCTTGGTATTATATAATTCAAAAGCATATTTACTGCACGAGTCAACAAACCAGGAACTCCACCTGTACATTCCAACAATGAGTCTGCCAATTCATTTACTGAAAATGAAGAACTACATAAGACATTACAAACCGGAACTTGAGTAGGTGTCTTTAGAAGACTCTTTTCAAGGAATTCAACGATACTGGAAGCGTCCAAAGGTGATAAAGAAATAAAATGTAGTATGACTTTTGATACAGAAGAGACATAATTCTTAATACTTAAACCCTTGCTTTTCCCAACAACTATAAAAAACAAGTCGGGTTCTTTGCACAATTGACTAATGATACCGAAAAAGTCATTGTAAGGTCGAACCACACCTTTGTCATTCTTCTCCAGTTCAAACAAAGTTGCCTTTGTATCAAACACACCAACTTCGTCAATTGCCAACAAAAGATATTGATCGGAAGGAATGTTTAAGATTGAACGAAGTTTTCTAACTAACTTATAGGGACGTGTACGGCATTCTTTAAATACTACTTCTTCATCCTCTGGTTCTTGTCCAACAGAAGTGCAACACGCTTCTATCATTCGGAAATACAAAGCCCACTCAAGGTTGCGAAAAAACTCGATGGGGACAGTGGGCTCCAACCCCCTCAAATCCACATAAAGCAATGAAGCCCTTTTCAGCTTCTCCAAAAAGGTTCTGCTCAAAGGGTCTGAAGCAAACGTCGACAGGGAAGTTTCACCAAACCTTTGCACCAACTCCAAATAAGTTCGGGCAAAGGTCGTTTTGCCCGAGCCAAAGAGATGGGGGGCAAATGGTATGGTCAAGCGATAGTTGCAACTGCTTGTTACACCCCTGAGTTGTTCTCTGCTACTATGAAGATCATACAGTTCTTTTGTCACTCGAACAACATCTCTTTCACGATCTACCACAACAGGCTCAAACTTGTCCACAGCTTCCCACTTTTCATCCAAACTCGCCATCGCCAAAGAGAAATTAAACAATCTTCTGTTTATTTCGGAGTACAAAATATAAATAAATGAACGATTGACTGTTTGTTTGTCGGTCACAATAACAACAAGGAAAACAGTAAAGGATACCAATCCAACTTCTTCTCTTTATCAACTGATGACTATGTCAAACCCTTTATGGCTTGGACTGAGATGACTTGAACTATGGAAGAACGATCAATATGGCTTTTTCAACTATCGATATTCTTATTCTCGTACGCTAATATAATGGTAACTCTCATAGGGTACAAGAAGGATTGGAAGGAAGCCAATGTTTATTTCACAAGTTTTTTATGCTCTTTGAGAGTATAAAGCTATTGAACATGGCCCATTCTCACATAGATAAGAAAGTTTCTTTCAGAATTTTCGAGAGTAGTCATGAGAGTTCCGAGCAATATAGATTGTTCATGAAGAATTTGTTCCATAGACGTTCTCTCTAGATTTTCTGTATCTTATGGAATAGTTTTCACGTCACTTTTGGTTCATTTCGAAACACGGAAGTAGAGTATGGACCAAGTCATTCTCTTCTGTAGTCTATTCAAAAGCTCCAGTTGAAATATATTATTTAGTAGAAATGCAGAAACCCGCAAGCACAACACTGCTTTATTCTCAGCAATCATCAAATTCCTTTCTTACGATATCATGACAAGTAGCAGCTTATCACTAAAGCTACAAAAGTTGATGATAGCAAAAGACAAAAGCAAAATAAATGTACAAAGAAGGATCCAAAATATCTCGTGGTTTTATCAAATCTCAGAAACAACAATGACTCACACAAGTGTATCATCAATACTCAATTTCTGTAGGAGTCAACAACTCCTGTTTCTCCTCTGAAAATACTTGCAGACAATAGTGACATTTGATATTGTGGATTCTGCTAAGAGAAAACTTATTTTCAAAAAAGTTCAATTCAGTCCAACTGAATCTATTCTATCGGTTCTCTTCTCGTTTTTCATCATAGCATTTGAATCATAGTTGAATTGTCTCTTCCAGGTAGCCCACTATATAGTTGAGGTGTTTTTGAAGGTAAACATGACTGTTTAGGTTTAAAGGTTTTCACTGCCTCCTCTTGAACTTTGTAGAAACCACAAATTGTGAACATAGATAAGAAAGCAAACTATATAAAACACAAAGCTGCCTTAGGGCATGGATAACTCCAAGAGAACTCTTATTTCTTCCAGTACGAAGAAAACAAAACTTTAAAAAGCTCTGCAAATTCAAGGAAAGATTTGTTCAGCTCCAGTTGTCTCCGACTCTTTTCCCACTCTCTCAAACATCAGCTCGTTGAATGAGTCATAATACAAAAGTTATTCGCGTTAGACACTAGGCAGAAGACTCTCGCGAAATATAAACAGACGGATACAATGGTGGAGGCTTCTTTTTAGATATTTGTAACAAGAATCAAAGACAACTCAAAGTTTTGTATAAACAAACTGTCTACATGTACAAGAAACGTTCATTTCCATTAGGGACAAGTCAAACATAAAGAAGAAAAGATAAAGTTTTATCCAAATTGCTCTAAAAAGAAGGAAAATGTCTCTTTCAACTTTGTATTATTCAGCAGAATAAAATTGTGCAGAGTCAAATTGATATTGTGATTATCCAAACTGGTAAAGGTCTTATTCTCTTAAATATACTGGATCAATTTCGTCTCCTAGTGAAAAGAAAAGAATATAAACGTAGAAATAATGGAAAAATAAGAATCTTTCATCTCCTCTTGGCAAAGTAATAAAGAAAGGTGAATCTTGAAATATATGTGCAAGGAGAAGTAAAAGCGTCACCACTTTTACTGTTGTTATACTAGTTAAAACTCTCAACAAGTTCTTTAGGTGGAGAACGAACCAATAGCCTTGAAACGTTTGAAGCTCGATCCTCCTTATCGTAAGTAGTTTACGTACGAATTTGTGTATAGACAAAAGTATTCCGAACTTTTGGTCAGTTTTTTATTATCGTCCTGTCCTCTGTATACTTTCCAATTCTAGAGTTAAATATACGATTTAGTCTTCTTTATAACTCGTAATCGAACAAGATTGCTCCTTGAGCGTAATTTGCATAGAAGGAAAGGTTCTAGCTCTCACAATGCAAGCCAAACAGAGTTAATGTCATTGAAATTAGAAAATGACCATTTTACACCGTCAAAGACTTTTCCTAAATTTTGAGTGACCAACAAAGAAAGGCTCTCAGATCGAGAACGAGTCAAAAACTAGTTGTAGCAAAACCCGTTCTTGATTTGTTATCAAAATAGGGTCACAAGTAGTTTCAAATTTACCTTGCAGAGACAAGATTGATCAAACTCAACTCTGTTAAAAGGCTACAGTGTCGCTAGGGAGTTGAAAGGACCTTTGATACGACACTGTTCTTCTCGTTTCACAACAATACTGAGATGTGAGATTGAATGTATCTAGCACACTTATTGTTCCAGAAACTTTTTACATATCTCCAAGTGGAATATTTTCTTTCATAAAACTCACTAGTCACTCAAAATAATATATCTCCAGTGAAAGGAGACAATACAAAACGATCCTTCTCATAACAATCCAATTAGAAATGAACACAATGGTTTGATTGTTGGATGGAAAGGAAGGGTCAGTGAGTATTGTCAAGTCTGTGGACCTGGTTCAAGTTTGCTAGTGAAACTTTTCAGACTTTAGTTTGTAAAGCGAATTCGTCGTTTGATTTAGTTGGACAAGTGAATTTCTATTATCTGCGTTTCTTTTTTAAGCTCTGCAAATGTTTCTTTTAGAGCAATCCATCGATTCCTGTGCTCTGAGTTCCATGTAGACTGTAGTTTCTTTTTAGTATTTACAACTTTTATTATCTCTTTGGAGTTTATATACTTTATGCAACACTTGTTTTTATTTCACTTTTGGTCTTGTATGGAAATTTGAGATTAGCGTTGTCGAG
>NW_005178287.1:0-5939 GCF_000341285.1 Galdieria sulphuraria
GTTATGCCTCAATTCAAACCACCCTGTCCTTTTCAGACACTGACACTGCCCTTACAGTTTTCAACGCCCCTTTTCATTTCCAATTTACCCATCCTTCCCCACCCACCAACAATAATGGCAATTTCAAAATCACAATCTGCCTCTGGGTTGGCCCCCTTTCTTCCCAATTGCAATTGGCCCCAATCTTTCCTCCCACTCATTTTCCCCCATGGCAATTTCAAAATCACAATTGCCTATCCACATTTCGAATTGACCCATTTCCAATTTGGCCCCAATCCTTCCTCCCCTCCCACTCATTTTACCCCATGGCATTTTTCAAATCACAATTGCCCATCCACATTTCGAGTTGCCCCATTTCCAATTTGGCCCCCATTCTTCCCCTCACTCATTTTCCCCCATGCACATTTTCCAATTCACAATTGACCCCCATCCCTCTTCCACTTTCAATTGGCCCCTTTTTTCCCCATTCCCTCCAAGACAATTTTCAAACCAAAGTTGCACTATCATCCTTTACCCGCAATCGACCATTGCGTTCCCCCATAAAACTTAATAAACCCTAATATAACTAAATAAAACTTAATAACCATAACAAAAGAAAATTGACCTTCGTGACATTACACAATTACTCTACTTTTGAAAAAATAAAATTATTGCAATTTTTGGTTTTCTCGGTTTATTTCTATTATTTTTATTTCTAAACTGTATCCTACTTAATTTTTTTTGGACATCTGTAATTCCTTAAATGCAACTTCTTTTTGGGTATCATTTAAAATTGTGTCTTATCGCTCGCATAGATTGGTATCTATTTTGCAATTTACTCATGTTTAAAAATTAAATTTTCCGGTAATTGTATGATTCTATTCTTTTTTGTTTATGTTGCGATTAATTCTAGTTAATTATTTTTGCATCTGTGGTTTCTATTCTTAGTAACTATTTTGAAACAAAAAATTATCTTCTCTTGTCCATTAAGTAGCTACTTTATTATTTATTTTTTTAATAAATTCTTTTTACTTCATTCAATTTATTGTGTCGAAATAGAATTTACTTTGAAACATTGACATATAAGCGTTGAAAATCAAGGCGGTAATAAATTTTTTTATTTTTTCAATGTTTTAATTAACTATAGTATTTTGTTAGCATAGTTTTATTAAGTTTAAAAAAGACTATTTTTGACTGAGGTTCTACTATGAAAATATAGAAATATTCCGTGAACAGTATGTCGTCAATCTTACTACTACCTCCATCTCATAAAATATAATTGAAGGTCAACTTTTAATCTTCTACTTTTAAAATTTGAATCCCTCTAACACTCTTCTTGTATTTTCTTAATTTCCTCAATTCAAATTACTCTGTCCTTTTCATACACTGTCCTTACAGTTTTCAATATCCCTTCCCATTTCCAATTTACCCATCCTTCCCCACCCACCAACAATAATGGCAATTTCAAAATCACAATCCGCCTCTGGGTTGGCCCCTTTCTTCCCAATTGGCCTCAATCCTTCCTCCCACTCATTTTCCCCCCATGGCAATTTCAAAATCACAATTGCCTATCCACATTTTGAATTGACCCCTCTCCAAATTTGCCCATTCTTCCCACACTCATTTTCCCCCATGCCAATTTCCAATTCACAATTGACCCCCATCCCTCTTCCACTTCCAATTTACCCCTTTTTTCCCCCATCCACACACTCCAAGACAATTTTTAAACCAAAGTTGCCCTATCATTTTTTAACTGCAATCGACCATTCCATTCCCCCATACATACTCTCTCATCAAATGACAATTTACCAGATGCAATTCTTTGTTTGTTCCAGTTACTTTTTTTTGAACCTTCTACTTGATCCTTTTCAATATGTCTATTTCTTTGAATAAAAAACCTTTTTTTATACATTCTATGACTATGTCCTCTTTTTTTATAGGTTAGTTTTCACTTCTGATGTTATTAATTTTTAAAAAAAATAATCCTTGCGTTTATGGCGTGTCTGTAGTATAGCGTGTCAAGGCAGCTTTAAAATTTTACTTATTATCATTATTTTTATTGTCTGTCTTTTTAGTAAATATTTTGAAACTAAACTAAAAATTACTTTCTTTTGTCAATCAAATGAATACTGTATAAATATACTCTCTTTAAAATTAATTCTTTTTTTGCTTTGTTGAGTTTTGTGTTTTCATATAATATTTACTTTCAACATTTAATTGTAATAGTCGAAAATTAAGTCAATGATTAAATTTTTTAATAATGTTTTCAACGTTTCAATTAACTATATTAAATTGTCATTATATTTTCTTTAGAAATTTAATAAGAAGATTATTTTAGAGTAAAAATGTATTATGAAAGCATGAAAACATTATGTAAACAGCATGTAATTGAACTTTCTACTACTACTATCTCATAAAATATAACTGAAGTTCAAATTTCAATCTTTTTGCTTTTCGAATTGGAATTTTTCAAACACCCTTCCTATACGGACTCTCCCAAGACTTTCAATTCACACTCAGTCCTCTTTGCACACTGTCCTCAATTTCAAATGCACCCATTTCTAATTTACCCATTCTTCCCCGCATCCATAATGGAAATTTCCAAATCAACAAAATCGCCTTTGGGTTGGCCCCTCTTCTCCAATTTCCTCACCTCCTTTCCCCACTCATTTTCCCCATGGCAATTTCCCCACTCTTTCCCATTTCCAAATGGGCCCATTCTTTCCCAGCCCGCCACAATGGCAATTTTCAAATCACGATCACCTTAGTGGTGGCCCCAAATTGGCCCCCTTTCCCCACCCATTTTCCCCCAGCGCAATTTCCCCACTCTCTCCCATTTCCAATTTACCCATTCTTTCCCACCCAACACCCAGAATAGCAATTTTCAAATCAAAATTGCGCGGGCCCATTCCCAATCGGCCTCTCTTTTCAAAATTCCCCATCTTTCCCATTAGCAGAAAAAATCACTAAAAAGTGTGTATTGTATACTGGTACTCATCATATTATGCAGAATCACACCCAATAGCAAAATCAAAATTCTCGTCTAACAGAATAGAATTTCAATATAATCCAACATTTAGATATCTGTAAAAAGAATGCACTCCAATGAGTTGTGGTCAACGACTTGTTATAAAGTAAAAACTATCTGCAGCTATGAAAAGAGAATGTAGGGATTTTCTCTCATTATGATTCTTGCCAAGCAAACTATCAACTAGGTTATCCTTTATGCGTTAAGATAAATGACTACTAGTACTAGTTGATAATTTGTCTGTCAAACCTTTTTGGGTAAATTCTTCTAATAAATCCATATGATCATTGTGCATTTGCTATTAAAGAGACTATCGACGGTATATAAATACTATATGAAACAAAGTCTAAGATATGAATGACTCCACTTACATATGGGATAGTTTTCGTGTGCTAGTATAAAACAACTTGATAAAAAAGAAGACTTATGAAAAATGGACAGACAATATACTGTAATTCAAACAACCAATGTCATTCTATCAACACTATCCAAGCCATATTCAACTTGAGAATGCACAATAAACTTACTCCTATTTATGCCACTTGCTTTGTATATGTCTTCTTCAATAGTTAAAACTTGTCTCTGATTCACAAATCAGCAAATTGTCTAAAGTGCATTCTTACATCGGCATGATGTAAAAGTCTGCAAGAGTGAGATCGTTTTTTCCAACTTCTTTCCAATCTGAGTTTTCATACTACAAAAAAAGTTATCAGTTCGTTTCTCAATCATCATAAAAAATACTCTTTTGTCTTTCTATTTGCTGAAAAAAAAAGAGTAATAAGTTAACGAATTGATAGTGTACTACAATTCTTTAGTCTTCTGCCTGGCAATCCAAATGTATGTACTTTTTTATATGATTTGTTCGTGCTTCTTGAAATAACTAGCTTCATACCATCAAAGTCATTTCTTTTATCATCTGGAACAATCTCTTCCCAGTGCAAGTTGACCCGGTTTTGTTCGTTCGTTCGTAGAGCTGTTTCCATCTGACCTTGGTGTCGAAGAAAATTGATAAACTTGAGTGTACACACTTTGGTAAATGTTTTCTTTTTCTTCTCAGTATGGACTGTCAAGTCTACTGCTTTCTCCATTTCTTTATACCTTGATTTCCTTGGATAGTTTCAAAAAGCTACAAAGTAAACCTGCTTTCTCGCTCCTTTTCGGTCACATAGTTACCTGATTGCTTTAACACATATACATATATGTATGTGTGTATATATGTATGTGTGTGTGTTTAGATCGATATAGTCTTGACACTTTTTGTTGAGTTTAAAAGAAACAAAAATTGAGTCAATGATGATAGGATGTATATCTAATAGCTTTGCAATTGTTGAAACACTCTAAATATCTTCGAGTCAAACGAAAAGGTAGTCGGAACAACGAATTTCGGGGTCTCTATGAAAGAAAAAAGACAATGAAATTTGATAAACAATTGGCAATGTTGGTCAACTGAGTAAAAGTCAGTGAACAAAGAATTCGTGAAATGCATGGACCAGTCCATTCTCAAAAGAATAAGAATATGCGAGTAGTAAACAAAAAACTTTATGAATAAATGGATGGCATGTAACCTTATGTAGTTTTCATTTATGAAAAGCCTACTGAAAGTTATTTATTGGAATCCTTTTATCCAGAATGAGGTAAAGTAAGATCGTTGGCAACTTTAAACGAAACAATAATTATGGTGCTTCTTATTCTATTGCCAATTACCAAAGGACTGCTAGTCAGTTAAAAAAAGGCACTCTCGGATATACAATACCTCAAAATGACTACTGTTTGACAATCAAACCCTTTCCAAATTTGGCAAGGTTTTCTTATTTCTTTCACGGAAACAAAAAAACGATTTTACCTTTTATATTCCAAAGTTTAAAGTATTTGACAGTTGTACGAGACTGAAATTTACAATGGACACAAAGTTATGAAACAGTATCAGAAGATCTCCTAGGACATGAAAAAGTATACGTTGACTTTGTCAAAGTTCACAAAATCGTTTTCTTTGTTAGGGCATACAAATAAGTACCTTCAAGTAGGTATTTCAAACATATTTTAACAGGAAACAATTTTGCTCAAATTTGAATTTTCGAGAAAGAAAGAGATAGCATTTATCGAAGGAAAATTTGCATAAAAAATGACACCTAGTGTTTCTCTGTTCATAAAGGTGTAGAACCATACATAAAATGGTGCGAAAATGGAAAAATAACACTTGAGCTTGTTTTTGAAAACTCCATACAATAAAACTAATCGTTCAGTAAATGAAAGTTTTATCTATCACCATCTCATGGATCATTTCAACCGTCTCTCTCGATATCTTGTTATATTTGAAATAGCTTCCTTGAAGAAAAGTCTTGTAAAAAGTGGAACAAAGCGTGCGACACCAACTTTGACTCAAATGACGTTGTTCATATTATTTTGTACCTTTTCCCATAAATATATCGTTTTATACTTTTTGTTTCACTCGCTCATTTTTGCACAGAGTATTCTCGTCTTGTAAAAGTCAAAACGCTTCATCTCCTTGTAAAAGTCAACTCATATTCCCAGGTTTCATCTCTTCCATATTCTTGAGCCTATAATCCAACACTATTGTTTTTATATAGCCTTTTTCTAATCCATTTCATATTCGAGCAATAAAATTTAGCGTTGTAAATGCAACATACGCTGGAGCAGGCTTGTATATTCTTCTCTCAACGAAGCAAACACAGACGCTCTTTTCTAGTTGCTTTTTTTGAACTTTTCAAAAAGTTTCTTCCTCTGGTGGTGAGATCCCTTCCACGGGTGATGTCTTTCAGCAATCCAACGTCTATTGATGTGGATATTACGTTAAACTGGATAGTAGTAAACAATAAATAAACCAAGGATATGCAGCATCTTTTTCCATTTATTGTTGACAGAAACTATTGGAGATACTTTTCAACTATTTCAATGTTTTCTCGCTTGGACG
>NW_005178286.1:0-5892 GCF_000341285.1 Galdieria sulphuraria
TTCCCCCCCCAAATGGCAATTTCAATCACGATCACCTTTGTGCTTGTGCCAAATTGGCCCCTTTCCCCACCCATTTTCCCCCATCGCAATTTCCCCACTCTCTCCCATTCCCAATTTACCCATTCTTTCCCACCACACACCCAGAATGGCAATTTTCAAATCAAAATTGCGCGGGCCCATTTTCAATCGGCCTCTCTTTTCAAATTGCCCATCTTTCCCATTAGCAGAAAAAATCACTAAAAAGTGTGTATCGTATACTGGTGCTCATCATATTATGCAGAATCAGACCCAATAACAAAATCAAAATTCTCGTCCAACAGAATAGAATAGCAATATAATCCAACGTTTAGTTATTTGTAAAAAGAATGCACTCCAATGAGTTGTGGTCAACGACTTGTTATATAGTAAAAAGTATCTGCAGCTATGAAAAGAGAATATAGAGATTTTCTCTCATTATGGTTCTTGCCAAGCAAACTATAAACTAGGTTATCCTTTATGCGTTAGGATAAATGACTACTAGTACTAGTTGGTATTTCGTTTGCCAAACCTTCTTGGGTAAATTCTTCCAATAAATCCATATGATCATTTTGTATTCGCTATTAAAGAGACTATCGACGATATATAAATACTATATGAAACAAAGTCTAGGATATGAATAACTCCACTTACATATGGGATAGTTTTCGTGTGCTATTATAAAACAACTGGATGGAAGAAAAGGCTTATGAAAATGGACAGACAATATACTGTAATTCAAACAACCCATGTCATTCTATCAACACTATCCAAGCCATATTCAACTTGAGAATGCACAATGAACTTACTCATATTTATGTCACTTGCCTTGTATATGTCTTCTTCAATAGTTAAAACTTGTCTTTGATTCACAAATCAGCAACTTGTCTAAAGTGCATTCTTACATCGGCATGATGTAAAAGTCTGCAAGAGCGAGATCATTCTTCCAACTTCTTATCAATCTGAGTTTCCATACTACAAAACAAGTTATCAGTTCGTTTCTCAATCATCATAAAAAATACTCTTTTTTCTTTCTACTTGTTGAAAAAAGAAAAGAGTAATGAGTTAACGAATTGATAGCATATTACAATTCTTTAGTCTTGTGTCTGTCAATCTACATATACTGTACTTTTTTATATGAATTGTTCGTGCTTCTTGAAATAACTAGCTTCACACCATCAAAGTCATTTCTTTTGGTATCTGGAACAATCTCTTCCCAGTGCAAGTTGACCAGGTTTTGTTCGTTCGTTCGTAGAGCTGTTTCCATCTGACCTTGCTGTCGAAGAAAATTGATAAACTTGAGTGTAGACACTTTGTAAATGTTTTCTTTTTCTTCTCAGTATGGACTGTCAAGTCTACTGCTTTCTCCTTTTCTTTATACCATGGTTTCCTTGGATAGTTTCAAAGAGCTACAAAGTAAACCTGCTCTCTCTCTCTCTCTCTCCTTTTTGGTTACATGGTACTTGATTGCTTTAATATATATACATATATATATATATATGTATGTATGCATGTTTAGAGCGATATAGTCTCAACACCTTTTTTTGAGTTTAAAAGAAACAAAAATTGAGTCAAAGATGATAGATAGGATGTATATCTAATAGCTTTGCAATTGTTGAAAACACTCTGAATATTTTCGAGTCAAACAGAAAGGTAGTCGGAACAACGAATTTTGGAGTCTCTATGGAAAAAAAAGACAATGAAATTTGATAAACAATTGGCAATGTTGGAATTCGTGAAATGTATGGACCAGTCCATTCCCAAACGAATAAGAATATGCGAGTAGTAAATAGAAAGCTTTATGAATAAATGGATGGGATGTAACTTTATGTAGTTTTCATTTGTGAAAGGCCTACTGAAAGATATTTATTGGAATCCTTTTATCCGGAATGAGGTAAAGTAAGATCGTTGGCAACTTTAAACGAAACAATAATTATGGTGCTTCTTATCCTATTACCAATTACCAAAGGACTGCTAGTCAGTTGAAAAAAGTCCATATCAAATATACAACACCTCAAAATGGCTACTGTTTGACAATCAAACCCTTTCCAAATTTTGTAAGGTTTTCTTATTTTTTCAAGGAAACAAAAAACAATTTTACCTTTTGGATTTCAAAGTTTAAACTATTTCGCAGTTGTACGAGACTGAAATTTACAATGGACACAAAGTTATGAAACAGTATCAGAGGATCTCCTAGGAAATGAAAAAGTATACGTTGACTTTGTCAAAGTTCATAAAATCGTTTTCTTTGTTAAGGCATACAAATAAGTGTTTTCAAGTAGGTGTTTCAAACATATTTTAACAGGAAACAATTGTGCTCAAATTCGAATTTCCGAGACAAAACAGAGGCATCATTTATCGAAGGAAATTTGCAAAGAAAATGACACCTTGTGTTTTTCTGTTCATAAAGGTGTAGAACCATGCATAAAATGGTGCGAAAATGGAAAAATAACACTTGAGCTTGTTTTGGAAAACTCCATACAATAAAACTAATCGTTCAGTAAATGAAAGTTTTATGTATCACCATCTCATGGATCATGTCAACCGTCTCTCTCGATATCTTGTTATATTTGAAATAGTTTCCTTGAAGAACAGTCTTGTAAAAAGTGGAACAAAGAGTGCGACACCAACTTTGACTCGAATGACGTTGTTCATATTTTTTTGTACCTTTTCCATTTTCCCATAAATATATAGTTTTATACTTTTTGTTTCACTCGCTCATTTTTGCACAGAGTTTTCTCGTCTTCTAAAAGTCAGAACGCTTCATCTCCTTGTAAAAGCAACTCATATTTCCAGGTTTCATTTCTTCCATAGTCTTGAGCCTATAATCCAACACTAACGTTTTTATATAGCCTTTTTCCAATCCATTTCATATTCGAGCAATAAAATTTAGCTTTGTAAATACAACATACGCTGGAGCAGGCTTGTATATTCTTCTCTCAACGATGCAAACACAGATGTTCTTTTCTAGTTTTTCTTTTGAACTTTTCAAAAAGTCTCTTACAGACCTATGGTGGTGAAATCTCTTTCACCGGTGATGTCTTTCAGCAATCCAACGTCTATTGATGTGGATATTACGTTAAACCAGATAGTAGTAAACAATAAATAGACCCAGAGTATGCAGCAACTTTTTCCATTTATTGATTGACAGAAACTATTGGAGATACTTTTCAACAATTTCAATGGTACTCTCTCTTGTGTTTTCAAGTATATGATGTCAGTAACTGTAAATCGATTGTAAGAAATGTTGAACAATTCCTGGAAATTTTTTTGGGTCTCACCTGTAATGTATTTACTTTATCTTCTTCGATTGACTCCGACATACGTATTCGTTTAACGTGTATACCTCTTCATAAAACTCAAACAGCATTGCTACGGCATGAAGAGGATCTTTTTTTAACCATTCCTTGACTTTTAAAAGGCAAAGTAGTACCTAATAGAACCTACATTCCAAGACTTGTGCTTTCAAACAAAAATCCAACAGAACCGCTCCAAAGCTAGTCAATAGGGTCTTGGACAGATTGTTCAAAGCACGTCGAGACGCATTCATAAAAGTGTGAAGAGTCAAATGATCGAAATAAATAAATGTGACGATACAGAATAAACAGATGGACTTGGAGAAACAGTCGTCGAGGAGGAGTCTTTGTCATTTGAAAGAGTCGGTTTCTTGGTGATCCATCAATGTTTCTTGTACAACGTCCAACCTGGCTTGCGTCTGTTCTTGAAAAGCTGGGACAATAGCTAAAACATTAGGTTAGGTATTATACAATGAGTAAGTCTCCTTGATTACTGCTAGACCTTTGAGGATAATCTCTCCATTGTTATCGGTAATAAGTGTACAAGTTGTTTTTGGATTTACGCGGCATCTTTTTGCAACGTCTTGAATGTTGGTCTCTGTGTTTCCAAGAAACTGAGTGAATCACAAAATATCTTTACAAGACAACTTGAGGTGTTTATCCATTTCTGTGGAGTGTTGATATTACCTTGGGAACCAGAAAAGGAAACCAAAAAAATTTCATCTATTCCCCAAAAAAGGGGACAAAAAGATTGATTGGTTTTACAATGAAACAATCAGTTCCCAAAAAAGGATAAAAAAAGCTGCAACACTATGTTCAACCAGCTGTATTGCGTTCAACAGACTCGACACAACCAATTGGTAACGAGTCTCTGATACGGATGACAACACTCTCTCAAACTATAGAAGAGAATGGGCAAGCAATGTCATCAAGGTTTTGGGTAAACATGGGAAAAGACTGTCGTTTAACTTGATGATGGGTAAGAATCAACAAGGCAGGGAATTCTACAGAAATAGCAATCTAATGAGAAACCAATGCCAAGTCTTGTTGTCTCATCCAAAAAGCAACCAACAAAGATTGACAAATTTGCAGAGAGTTGGTATTCAAAGACGTTATTGAAGCTTCTATTGTATTTGATAAAAGATTTTCCATGACATAGTTGCAAAGAAGAAAAGGCTTCATAAAGCGAATTCACTTTTTTCATTACAAGTGATTTCTTGGATCTGGTACTTGAGATTGGTCAACCAACATCATGAATTGATATTTGAGCTTAGAAAAGGAGATATCAAGGAGTTAAGGAATATGTAAAGGTGATTTCGTGGAGACTTGTTAAAAGTCTCACAAATGTAGGGGTACAATACGCTTATTGTATGGATGATTTGAGGGAATAGTAGGGGAATATTGTCCCGATGTAGGGGCAGTGTTTGGAGAGTGAAACATACTTTTATAAGTATCACCATAAGACAATCTAGTAAAACCAAACCTATCTGCAAGGCTGTAGTTGCTGCACTTTTTCGTACATATTTTATCAAGCCCTTGTCGTTGAGTAGAACACAGTTCTTGGCTATGGATAAAACTGTACTCCAATCCTTCAAGTATGGTTATGCTTCAACAGGTAAACAAAAAGTTTTCAAGGGTTCTTTTCTTGTGTTTCTTGGGTGTCTTTGTCTCGAGGTCTCGTAAAGACTTGAGCTTTGAAAAGGACAACTTTTCTTTGACCTTTACTACTTGTAGCTTTGTTCAATGTCTTGGTAAACCAAACGATGATATCATTCAACTGGCTACTCAACTCAATATCACTTGTGTTTTTCCAAACTCGTTACTCTCAAGGGTACTTGTCCATTTTAAAGAGTCATTTCAAACAGTATTGAGGTGAAACCTAAACATGTTACAGACTGTTTTTTTGCTGAATTGAAACGTATTTTTTTGTTACGGTTCTTCAAAACAAGTATTTTTGAAAGAAAGGAAAAAAAGTAACCATTTTTTGTCATTCTTCTCTTCTTTTGCATAGAATGTGTCTTTAAAGCATTGGCTCTTAATGTTTCGTTATCACTGTGGAAATCAAAGTTAACTTTCTTGGAATGATCTTTTACTATTTCAAATGGCTTTACTGATTTTTACACACACTGTCCTCAATTTCAAATGCCCCATTTCCAATTTACCCATTCTTCCCCGCATCCATATCCATAATGGCAATTTCCAAATCAACACAATCGCCTTTGGGTTGGCCCCTCTTCAATTTCCTCAACCCCTTTCCCCACCCATTTTCCCCCATCGCAATTTCCCCACTCTCCCATTTCCTCCAATTTACCCATTCTTCCCCAGCCCACACCCATAATGGCAATTTTCGAATCAAAATTGCGCGGGCCCATTTAAAATCGGCCACTCTTTCCAAATTGCCCATCTTTCCCATTAGCAGAAAAAATCAGTAAAAAGTGTGTATATTGGTGCTCAACATACTATGCAGAATCAGACCCAATGGAAGCAACAAAATCTTCATTTTACAGTATACCAATATGATTCAACGTTGGGTCAATTCTGGAAACAATGGATTCAAACGAGTTTCGGCTAACGACCTAAG